>NW_025335268.1:52457125-52500513 GCF_004798865.1 Varanus komodoensis
AAGGTCCGCAGCTTAGGAGTACTCCTCGACCCGGAGCTTTCATTGGAGCTCAGGTGACAGCGGTGGCGAGGAGTGCTTTCCTTCAGCTTCGGCTGATTAATCAGCTGCGCCCCTACCTGGAGTACGACTGCCTGGCGATGGTGACACACACGCTGGTGACTTCCCGCCTTGACTTCTGTAACGCGCTTTACGTGGGGCTACCCTTGAAGACGGTCCGGATACTTCAATTGGTTCAAAATAGAGCTGCCAGGTTGCTGACGGGGACGGGGCGTTATGTTCACATGACTCCAGTCCTCTGTCAGCTTCACTGGCTTCCCATTGAAGTCCGGGCCCAATTCAAGGTGTTAGTTATGACCTATAAAGCCCTAAACGGCTTGGATCCTGGTTACCTGAAGGAGCACTTACATCCATATATGCCCGACCGCCCCTTGAGATCTGCAGGAGAGGCCCTTCTCTGGGAACCCTACATGAAAGAAATTAGGAGGGTAGGTACTCGGAGGAGGGCTTTCTCTGCAGTGGCACCCAAACTATGGAATGCGCTCCCCAGAGAGGTCCGCCTGGCGCCGTCGTTACTTGTTTTTCGGCACCAGGTGTAGACCTTTTTATTTAAACATCACTTTAATTGTTAACAATATTTGCTTATTTATCTGGCCAGGGCGACTTCTTTTATATTTTTTATTTTTATTTATTTTATATTGTTAATTTTAATTTTATATTGTTATTTTTGTATTTTATTGTGTTTGTAAGCCACCCCAAGGCTTCGGCAAGGGGCGGCATAGAAATGTTCTAATAATAATAATAATAATAATAATAATAATAATAATAATAATAATAATAACAACAACAACAACAACAACAACAACAATAATGGCAAAACTTATTTTGAGACCTATTCTTAGCCTCATAAACACAGAACAGAATATGTGTGCCCAAGTGTAAAACAGGCATGCTTTGAATACGAAAGGAGTAAACCTGTAATCTTTGGTAACTAGGCCTTGAAAATACTTGAAAGCAGAGTCCTAATTTTCCCCAGTTGCCACCTGAGGGAAAGGAGCATGGATCCAATGTGCTTGTACACTCCCTTCACACTTGATGGTGGGATCCAGTATTCTCCAATCAGGTATGCATCTCTGCATATTCACTCAATTTAAGTTTAATATTATTCTATAGGAATTCAACACCTTCAGAGAGAAAAACTTTTCTCTGTAGTCCTATCATAGTCTCCTAGGTACTCAAATGAACCAAAACAGGCATTAATTTAACTTAATATGCAGCATCAACATTTAAAAAAATATTTTACCCTAGAATAAGTGTATGAAGGGCAAACCCAGACCTTAAAGGCCACTCTGCCTTTCACATCATGATGCCAATCTAGCTCTGAACCCTTGGAGTGTGGGGCTGGAGAGAGAGAGAGAGAGAGAGAGAGCAAGTGAGAGAGAACACACTTCTAGATATGGATTGTAAGCAATGTCCTAGATACACCACAAAGTTTAAACAATAAGAGGTCATTTTGCTGTTTAAAGAATAAAATGAGCTTTATACAATGAGATGGACTCATGAACCAAAATATATGGTTTAGTTCTAATCATAGGGGAGTTGGATCCTAAGTTGTTCTTTTATTCATATAAAGTCAGCAGTAATTTCTGCTAACTCCCTTCTCCAACTGCAGCCCCTACACCATGTAGCACATTTCCAAGGTTCCTCCAAAATACAGGAGTAAATCTTTGGGGTAGCTAGAGGCCACAGAAGGAAAAAAAGCAGAGAAACATTCTTCCATTTATGGAACAAAACATAGGATCCAAGCACTGCCTGTAACACAATGCTAAAATATTTAAACACAAAACTAACCTGTGGTACTTGCTAAAGGCTACTATGTGGCGGTGGGAAACCCAGAGAAAGTTTTGCCTCATTTACATTTCAGTAGCAGCTTGCAACATATTGCACATTTTAATGTAGAATATATTTCTGCCTGATGTAACTATCCAAAGCACTTCTGCGGTATTTGTGGCTGTTGCTCAATCTCTTGGAAAAGCTTGTTATTTCAGGCCACCTAAAAGAAGAAAATGGAAGTATGAAACCTGAACTGTTTCTCTTTCAGCCCGCTGTGAATTTACAAGGACAATTGGGTGCTTCAGGGCATACCTACAATTTCAAGGCCTAATGGAGGTCAAACGCTTTCCTGTCCAGCTGATCAGGGAAAAGGTTGGCATGGAGGGCTTGATCTGAGGGCTTCATCCACAACTGGCTCACTTTGCAGCTCAGCTACATCTGAAATGTAGGAAGGCCAGTGCAGATTTGGCTATCTAAAGGGCCCTCTGCACCCATACATACCCACCCACCCACCCCCTTAGATCAGCTCAGGAGGCCCTTCTATGAGAACCACCCCTCAGGGAGATGAGAGGGGTGCCGACTAGGTGAGGGGCCTTTTCCACTGCTGCTCCCCATCTTTGGAACTCCCTCTCTAGGGAAATTTGTCTGGCGCCATCTTTATTTTCCATTTGGCGCCAAGCAAACACATATCTTTTCAGGATTTTTTTAACATTTAGCCTGCATGCTGTGGCCCTTTTTAATTGCTTTTATGGATGTTTAATTTATTATGTTTTAATTGGTCTTAATGTGTTTACTCTGTTAATATGTTTATGCATTGTAAGCTGCCTAGGAAGGCCTCAGCAATTATAGATGGCCTATAAATACATACAAATAAATAAATAAATAAATAAATATGTTCAGAATTAGTCCAGTTCTGTGTATAACTCCCAGTGTGGTGAGATCCATCCAGCAGCCGACTTTAATGGAGAAACAGAGATCTTGTGTAAGGTCAGGGGGTGAGGGAATTGCCTCTAGTGGACCTAGACAACCAGTGATCAGAGTTTTCAAGGGGGTTTACCGGAGCGCCACTTACTCTTTCAACTGGGAAGCAAAGCCATGTGCAATGGAATCCTTGTGTTATCTCTGATCACTCCTCAGTGGTGACCGAGGGAATCATCTGCCACATTCCTCCTCAGGCCCCCAGTAGGCTCCAGGTCAGGGGGTGAAGTCTGGAAAAGGTCATGGGTAAGACTGACAAAGGTAGGGCAGGTCTCTGTGAACTGGGCAGGGAACCTTTGCACAGCAGCTTGGGCCCACAAGCTGAACGAAACCTACTGGCCTTACTGCTTCTGTCATGAAATGAAGCCTTGACTATAATTTTAATAGAAAAGGTTAATCAGACTAGCTGGAGCAATCAGACTATTGGGAGCAGACTAGCTGGAGTCCTCTGGACATATGAAAAATCAGCCTGCCATATTGTAAGATACCATTACCACAGGCTAAAGATATTATTTCCTCAATGCCTACTGCTCCATGCAATTTATCAGGCTGCCATGGCTGTGTCCAAAGATGCTGGGCAGAATGAAATCTGCATTGCCCTTCCTACATTTCCCTGCATTCCTCTGTCAGGGACTAATGCTCTGGATGTTGCTGTGCATGATGTGCAGGGAAACATGGAGAATGCAGACCTCATTCTCCCCAGTGCTCCTAGATGCAGCCACAGTAGCATGTGGGATCAGAGAATCCCCGGGAAAAATATTCAATTGCGCAGTCCCTCTGTGAGCACTGAATCAATGTTAATAGATGTTCCAAGCTCCCTTAAAACATTTTGCAGGCCTGATTGAAATGTCTGGCTTGAACTTTTTCAAAGATGTGGTCTGAAACCGATCCTTCAAATTTGCTTTGAAATCTTTGCTTTGTAGGACACTCAGTGGCAATTCAACCACCGGGGAGCCATGAAGCCAGATTCTGCTAATCCAGTGCCAGGCTTTGTCAGGTCATTGATCAGTGGGAACAGAACTATTCAACTGGACAAGAGGGATTGGATTCCTTGAGATCAAAGCAGCGAAGCCATTATGCTGTGCCTTCAGTGTACTGACATTGAAAGTAGCATGTCTGTCACCATTAAAAAATTAAAGTGCTGAACTGGGCCAGTTCCTTTCCCTTAGAAATAATAAGGAATTTAAAAACCTGCCACCTGCTTTTGCTCTGTACCTGTGTGGTTGTGCTCTGTTGTTGGTAAAGTACAGTAAAAGGAATGCAGCAGCTACCTTTTGTTAAAGAAAAATAAACCAAGTGTCAACTCTTCTCACACAGGGTCCTCAACAAAGAGACGATTTCTGCAACATCAAAGGATGTACAAATCTTGTTTTTTGAGCTCAGGTGTGTCATCTTGAGGAGGAGCCCAAGTGTGCAATCCCTCCATGATAACAAGAAAAGGTTAAGTATGAGCAGCATTGACTGTTCTCATTACATTCATTAACATTCATGAAAATACACTCACATACATCCATGCTGCCCCCGAGCTGGCTATGGTATTGGTGTGAAGAATTGGAATTGTTATGCCCACGGTGCTTGTTAGAGACAGCCATGATGAATGCAGGACTGATTTGACCTTTTAAATATCATATTATTTTGACTAGCTAACTGCGCCGCCCAACCTCTTTTCAGGCACAATAGTAGAGCCACTCATGGTGAGAGATCAATTAAATTTTACAACTCTGAAAAAGGTCAGTGTAGTGCAGGCTGCAGCCGCCTTCCACAAGTTGGGATGCAGGAGGACCCCCCCCCCCACACACACACACACACAAATATTAATAATTGAAGAACAGTATGACATGTCATCTCTCAACATGGCTCGTTTGGGCAACAACTGTCATTATACATTTAGGTGCATTCCATGCCCCAAACTTACACGAGTTGCTCTTTGTGTGTGTCATTTCAGTTATAGCAAGAAAGCGGGAGCACATGAAGAGTTTGCCACAAAGTGCCTTTTCATCAGATGGCTGTGACAGATCTGAATCTGCCAGACAGATGGCATTTTTAAAGTATAAAACATGAAGCCTGCTAGCATTCAAGTCAATTGCCTGGAATTGTATCCCGTTAATTGTTGCGCTGGTTGCGCTTGAATATCCTTGTGTAAGCCTGAAATAGGAAGGCAGCAGGCGTGCAAATTTTAAAACCCTTTGAACTGGACACCCAATTATACCCAGCTGATCTCAAAGCCCACAGCTAAATAGCTGGTCAGCATGTTTTTAACTGGTGTTTCCTAAGTATCTAGGTGGAAAAATCTAGGTTTAAAAAGTAAATAATGCAGGAGAGGTTTTAAGATGCCACAGTGTAGGCAAAGGCAGTAACTTAGCATGACCATTCCAGAACATATGGAGTGAATGGAACCTTTTGAAAAATTGTGTAATTTGGGCCAGTTTGTTTGTATGTATGTTTGCAACACTTCTATACTGCTTAATGTATTAACATCTGTGTTAATATATTATAGCAGTTTGTGTTAAAATACATAAAAATGCACAACAAGTTAAAATAATGAGTAACCAAAAACAATTATGAATATTACAATACAATAACAATAAAATGAGGTGGTCACAAAAGTAGGTCACAATGGTAGGCATTAAGAAATTTGTTCTTCTTTCTTCCTTTTTAATGCTGGGGATTGAGACCAAATGCATCCTTAGATTTGCCTTGTCACCAAATGTCCTAATTCACTTGTTTATTTTATTCATTTATTTTTATTTAAAACATTTTTATCCTGTACTTTGCGATAAGATGCCTCAGGACGACTTACAATACGGTTTACATGAACTCAGGTCATGTGTACATACAGGCCTGATCCAGACACTGTGGTGCCTGAGGCGATGGACAAGATGAAGCCCTCTCCCATTGGCTATCGAAAAGATGGCTGGCGTGGTAGCTACATCTTTCTTCAGCACTGGCGGTGGTACAGCAACCTCCATCATACCTGAAGGCAGCAAGAAAGTTTGGGGATGTCAGATAGATCAGGTGGCCCTTGGCGCTCTTTTCCAAAAATTTACTGTTGCCTGCCAGCATCTGCTGCCCAAGGCAAGCACCTTGCTCTGCCTGATAGCATGTTTGCCCCTGCATAGACATGGACTCAAGGAATCTGGCAAGATAAGGAACGACTGCACACCATAAACCTGACATTGACTTTCAGCAACATGAGGGAATCAGCTTGAGGCACTGACAGCTGAAGCACAAAGTTTCCTTTTGCTATAAATGCTTACAGGAAGAAACAACCTCCTGGCACTGAACCAGCACATTATTCCTGATAATAGGGGGTGAAGAGTTGATATTTTGCTAAATAAGAAATGGGAGTGATGAGGCAGGGCTAGGGATGCGAAATGAAACAAGCAACCTCAACGTTTCTGGAGTGATGGGTGGGCCATGTGAGGGCCACAATGGACAGACTGTGAAGAGTTTCTGGAAAAAAAGGGTGAAAACAATGGTTGTATTTACTTAGCTTCAGAAGAAGAAGAAATCAAAGTACCCTTACTTCCTGCTTAGAAACCCATTGTGGGCCTGGATTAAACTGGACTTTGCCGCCTTTGAGAAACAACCAGAGTAAATACCTCACATCACTACATATTATGATCATGTTATGGTTTGAGACCACAAAATGCCTTAGCTAATGACCTAGGGTCCCAAGTTATCCACTAGTGTGTATTAAGTCAACATCTCGTTGGCTCATTCTGGTTTCTGGCCTGGTTTTGGAATGGAAACTGCCTTGGTTGCCCTCTGGGATGACCTTTGCTGGAAGAAAGACAGGGGAAGTGTGTCCCTGCTTGTTCTGGACCTCTCAACAGCTTTTGATACTGTCTACCACAGAAGCCTCCTGGATAGGCTGGCTGGGTTAGGAGTTGGAGGCACTGACCTCCAGTGGTTGGGCTTCTACTTGGCCGGCCATTTTCAGAAGATGATGCAGGGAGAGTATGGCTCTGTGCCATGGCTCTTATGCCACGGGGTACTTCAGGATTCCATATTCCCCTGCATGCTTTTCAACATATACATGAAAGCACTGGGTAAGGTCATCCGAAGGTTTGGGGTGTAGTGCTATCAGTACACCAATGACACTCAGCTCTGCTTCTTGCTGTCCAAGTGAGGCAGTGATGGTTTTGAACCAGTGTCTAGATGGTGTGGTGTACTGAATGAGGGTCAATACATTGAACCTAAAGCTAAACAAGAAGGAAGTACTACTGGTTGATGGACCCTTAGTCCAGATGGAGGACACCAGCCCTGCCCTTGATGGGAGTGCTCCTGGACCCAGAGTTGTCCATGGAACATCAGGTGAGCTCCACAGCCAGGAATGCCTTTTACCAGATCCATTTAATCTATCAAATGCATCCCTACCTGGACAGACAGGACCTAGTGACAGTGCTTCATGTGCTGGTAATCTCACACTTAGACTATTATAATGTGCTTTACATGGGGCTGACTTTGAAAAAGGTCCAGAAGCTTCAGTTAGTCCAGAATGGAGCTGCCCACCTATTGACAGGTGTATCCAGGTCAGAACATATAATACTTATACTTTATCAGCTCCACTGACTTCCTATTGAGGTTTGGGTCTGCTTTAATGGGCTTTTTTATGCTGTCACATGTCCACCACATATGGTAAAATGTCCCATCAATCTAGGATGAGGCAGATTTTGAAGTTAGAAAAGCAATTAAGATAGAGAATATACTGATTATTAACTTCATTTCCAATAAAACCAAAGGTCTTTGTGTGCTATTATCAGAATTCTCTAGCTTCTAGATGCCATAAGACCTTGGTTCATGCAGACTTTCCAAAAAAATAAAAAAGACACAATAAAAAGATGAAAGGTAATACTAACACAGATGGAAACTCCTATCTACATGAGTACACGCCATCATAACTAACAGTAACAGCCTACGTGGCTTGTCTCCATGTTTTCTTGAAATTCCTTTACTTTCTACTCTCTCCTTCCACATGTCTGTGCATAGCTGCATGACTGCTAGGGATGGATGAAAGAATGACTATACTTTTTATCCAACTACCTGCTTCTTGTGCAGGCAGGATGTGGGAACTGTCTTCCTATTTCAGGCTTTAAGACCCATCTAGTTAGTTTAGTTTGACTCACATGGACTCTTCTCAGGAATTGCAGCGTGGGATTACGCAGCTGACTATGTAGGCCAAGTAGGATTCCTGTATGCCTTTGTACATGAAAATGAGGCTGTTCTTGTTGTTTTGCTACTCTATGCAGCAATCTTGAAAAGGCTTTATGTGCTTTCAGCTTGTTTGCATTTTAATCCACTTGAAAAGATCTTTATGTAGGTGACACTTTGCTCAGTCAGTGCCTCCTAGTTATGCAGGTGTGACTTCTGAGGCATAACTCTGGGGTTTTTCCCTAGATACACCCCTCGAGGCTATGAGGCTGATCATTTCAAGAACTGAAACTCCCTTGAGGCTGCCTGCATGCTGCATCCCCCCAAAGATCTTTGTCTTGGGAGAAGGTTTACTTTTGGGTCTCCTTGGAGTCATCATTGATGCGAGAGCTGTGAGGAGACAGGAATGGAACTGACAACTGCTCCAAGGCTCTGAACCAGGGTGAATTTGGCCAGATATGGAAATCAGAGGCAGGGCACAGGTTCATCAGCCTGAGACTTAGATACATGCACTAGGAACGGAGGCTAAGTTATGGTTTCGACGCTTTGCGTCGAGAAATAAAATTATCACCCTTTGTGTTCCAAGAATTTGCATCACCTCTCCATGCATATGCCCAAGCGGAGTGTAATGTTACTGTCTGCTTCCAGGAATCATCTGGCGTCAGTCATCTGTGCCAAGATTATTGGCAGTTGTTAGCAAATATTCCTTTCCAGAAGGGGGTAAGCCTAATGCGGGAATGGGAGCATCAGTGAGATCTGAAGCTTGACAAGGTTCGCTTCTGAGCTTAGCTCATCTCATGCCTGTTCCTGAATGTGAGGGGAGGTTGAGGGGAGAGTTACAGAGCCTCACCTTTTACTGCACATTTTAATGTGTGTGCCTAAAATGCATACCTTCTTATAAACTGAAGTGTGAAGATGTTTATTTTCAAAAAAGGACATGTTTAAAAGTGCCCTTAAAAATGTTGTCAGTTTCCAAATCTGACTGGAAGTTTGAGAACTTGTGGGCTTTTCTAGAAAATGGTGGTCCTGTTTGCATTTGGGATTGCAAATAGGGCAAATACAAAATAAAAAATGACCCCCAATAATGTTCCTATAAACCCTTAGCTTAATCCTACATTTGTTTACCCAGAAGTAGGTTCCGATGAGTTTCATGGGAACTATTTCCAAAGAATTAGGCCTGTGGCTATCCACACAGAGAGTCCACACAGACTAAGGCTTGTACTAGATGCAAGGGGAGATGTGGTTTCCCAATATGTGAAGTTGCCTGTGCAACCCACAAGCTTGTATGCGCCTCCTTCCTTTTCTCTTTTCATAGAAGATGTGAGTCACAAAGGGCCAAGGAGGCCATTGGGTCCAACCCCCGGCTGGTGCAGGATGCCAAGTTGCACCATCCCACTCAGACAGCTGTCCAGTTTTGTCTTGAATATCTCTAGTGTGGCAACTTCCTTGCATGACTGTGAGAACACAATCAGAGTTCTTGATTAACTTGGTGGTTAATCAAGGCTCTTTCTGTTAATATTATATCAATAGTCCACCATTAATAGTACAAGCTGAAAGAACACCCAATGCATCCTTCCTTCTGTAAAGAGACATTTAATTCTGAGAAAATTTCTGGGTGGTATCATGAAGTGGTTCTAATAGCCCTGGATTCACCTTCTGTTATTCTGTTCATGGCAAAGGCATACCTTCCAAATAAAGCAAACTTTCAGTGCAGCAGGGCAGCAACATGGAAACTAGGCAGATAAGAACACTTGAGGAAAGTTGGATTAGCATGTGACCCTGACAGAACAAACAGTAAGGTACAAAGTTGTGTCTGTTCTCTCTTTCCTGCTAAGAAACAGCACTCACGTATTACACAGAAACTGATCTGGAGTGCTTCCAGATTACAGCCCTAAATGGGTACTTACAAAAGAAGCAAAACAGACTAGGGATTCATTTTCCAAGGGGACTGGAAGTTTTTAAATCTCAACTTTTGCTGTGCAAATAAGGAAAATCATATTAGATATGGCCCCAAGTCACCAGCCCATGACAATGGCTGACACTGTAGGTGCACCCACTTCGATGTTACAGAACAGAGTCATCCAAGGTTGGCACACACTAGTCAGTTCCTTCCTTTCCTCCCTCTACTGTGTATGAATGGGAAAATTCCTCTGTTTTCATGGAAAATTGCAGAGACAAATGCTTGACAGTTCAGTGAGAGAGGATCGTGGAAAGACAGGATAAATGTCATGTATCCTTCCCTGCCCCCCTGGTCCCCAAAATAGGCTTAGGTCCTCAATTTTATTTTAAAGGATTCTGATTTCTTTATCAGTTTATACTCTGTCTCTTCCACTATGTGAATCATGGACATATTGTTTGCTTTATTTCCTATGTGCCTATTGAGCTTCTCCTGTGACAAGGCAAAACTCAGATTGTCCAGGAAACAGCATTTTCTTACAAGGATAAGTTTGCAAATAGTGATTACATTAATCTCTTCCTATTTCCCTGCTACTTCTACATACAGGAGACCTTCTCTCTCTTTCTCTCTCTCAGCAAGCTATTCCAAATATAAGTTCCTCATTATCACCACCTTTTCTTTAACTGCCTCTTTTGTCTCTCTTCCTAATATGCACACAAATTGCCCCTAAATATTTAGGGGATACATTAAATGGCTTTGGAATAGGAACATTACCATTTGCTAATTCTATCTAGTTTGCTCATACTGTCTAGTGTTTATCTTGCCCATTCTATCCAGTAGGTTTTTGTTCTGTTTTTCAAAAGAGCAAAAAGAATAACCATCAGATATTACTTTTATGTTTTAACTAAATACTAAAGCTACTCAAGGCCTGCAAATTATGTATTCCAAGAGGCACATCTTTGGTTCAGATTCACACTACTAGTGGTTATTTCCAGGAGGAAAAAACTGTCTAACAGAGGAAACAGTAAACTGGAAAAAAAAAATCTGAGAAGCTTTTCAGGTAAAGAGGAAAGTTACAAACATGTGCATGTGAGTTAAAAACAGATTCATTTATCTCTGTCTCTTTACACCTGCACTGGCTGCTATGAGCCATCTGTCAAAACTGTGTGCAAGGCAATAAACAGCATTTTGTTTATCTGTGAATAAATGAAAAGGCTCAGACAGGATTTACAGAGAAATGTGGGCAGCTAAATGTTACCCTCACGATCTAGACAGGCAGTTACCCTTTTAGGCACTTCTCTGGCATTTTTAGGTAGGCCTTGTTAAAGAGTGAATTTAAAAGAACTCTACACTTTTGAGACAGCAGCTTCATTTCCTAAGTCCCTGCCACATCCGCAGTTGGGGGCACAATCCTACGCAACCCGGAAGCTTTTTCTGCCTGATTATGCATAGGCTTCCACCTTTAGGCTTTCCATTCCAAACAGGAGAAATGTGTTTGAAGACAGTAGATGTTCCTAGAAACCATTACCAATCAGTGTCTTGGGACAGATAGGAAGGAAGGAAGGAAGGAAGGAAGGAAGGAAGGAAGGAAGGAAGAAAGATAATGTATGGCTAATGACTACAAATAGTACCTTCTATAATCGGAATAAAGCAACAGTCAGAAGAAGCAAAGTTATTCGTGCAATCATTAACAGCTATTTCCAGGAGTTAAGAGTATCAGAAAATTGATTAACAATCTCTGAGAAGTTGGGAAGTTGCCATTTTTGTGCAGGAACACCTTGATAAATATAGCAAAACTCCTACACACTCTGTGTGCAGGCTAACCCAACAAGCTGGTTTAGTGCTTGGAAAAAAAACTAGAAAGAAACTGAACTAAATGGCTAAGAGCACCGGCTTGTCCCAGCCTATAACAAATAGTAGATGCTGTTCCGAAGTGTTCAGGTTACTTCAACAATTACCAAAGAAAAGTATGCAAATTTAATTTAATCTGAATGTTAATATTCATTTATCGTCCCTGGTGTGAATATTTGGAGTGTCTTGGCAGCATCTTCTATGGCTGTCTGTAGTGGTACAGCCCAACGCAGAAATCTCTCGGGCTTATATTTGTTTTGTTTTAACTATGGGCAGAATCAACTGGCTGCCCTTCTATTCTGCAAACAGCCTCCACCCCTTGATGAAGAAAATTCTGTGCTAATAGGGACAATCCCTCTGAGTTAAACCATGTGGGAATATTTGGTTGCACAGCCAAGGTTTGCATTCTGATAAGGGCTGCCCCCATCATCATGTTCATCTGAATTAGGGTAATATCCAAATCCTTCTTGTACTCATGGGACTAAAAGAAGATGTAGACCCCTCTCATGGGGTCTCCCTTTGAAAGCATGGTTAGTTTAAAAGCTCAGAACCAAGGAATTGCAAGTGTTTCTTTTCTGGGTCTTCTAGAAATGAGTCCTACCTTTTGTTATCTAACTCTCCCTTGATACTGCCTTCTTATTCTATAAATAAAGGTAATTGAATAATAGTTTAAAAACAAAGGACAGTGAGTCTAGGTTAGGTTTCAAATGCTATATCAAAAGTAAATAAGTACATAAATAAATGGTTAATGAAGCTGCAATTTGGGACTTAGTTCTGAATAGACATGCACCTAGTAATGTATCTACTTCTAATCCACCTTAAGGAAATTTCTCCTTAAATACATAATGCATTCTATTAGCACACTTAACTCTTCAACTGTGACTGTTTTATAAGTGAACTGAACCACTTACTCACAGAGGGATATATTTTCTTGCTTGTTTGTTTTATTTAATTTCTGTACCACCCAACAGCCAAAGCTCTTTGGGCAGTTCACAAAACACATTAAAAACAATAAAAGATGCATTGTATGTCATTTCAAGTCATTTAAAGTCTGCAATACAATACAATACAACACAACATTTTAAAATGCACATTATTTATTTATTTAAAACATTTGTATGCTGCCCAGTTGTGCCACAGCACCTCTGGGCAGCTCACAACACATGATAAAAAGACAATAAAAACCTAATAAAAACACAGCATATTAAAAACAACAGTAAAATACAGTAAAATCTACAAAACAAAGGTCTATGGCAATTAGTTATTAAAATGTTTTTAAACAGGTATGTGTGTGTAATAATGTAAAGAAAACATGAAAAAGAAAAACACATATATGAGCAGGCTCAGGAGAACTGCAAGATCTGAAGGAACAGACCTAGACCAAAGCAAAAGAAAAGAAAACTTCTGTGGGGGAGCCCCAAACCATCCTGCAAAGACTGAGTATGCTCAATGGACCTAGAATCCTGACAGTATGGCTGACAGGGAAGAATGAAAATTCATGAAAGAAAGGGGAATTTTTAAAAAAGCACTTTACACTGCAACATTCAGACCATCTCTTACAGTGTTTCATCTTTCCAGCATCTTGCTAGAATGCTCTGCAAGTGTTTTAAATCAGCTGGGTGGAGGCGAGGGAGGGAACTGCAGAATATGAGTCTTTCAAATTTCATCAATGCAAATAAAATGAAGGCGAATGTGAACTTTAATACTTTGCAATGATACCGTAGCATTACTGAAAATGGTTTTAAACAGAGGCAAGGAAGGAAAATTTACCATCACCCCTACCATTTGTACTGACAATTTCACTAAACCTATTTTTAGCGATTGCCTTCAGGTCAGAGGGCAAATAGTTTTCTGGCACATTATGTTAAAGAATTCAACAAGTATTATAAACACAGCAAGGAATAGTATGCATGCTATGTGCAAATTTCAGTGGAAGAAGACTGCCTTAATTTTGCTAGCAGTATTTTAAGGGTCTGTCATGCTGATTTAATTAGGATGACCCTGCCTCAGGTCTTCAACTATATTGCACAAATTAAGGCGAAGGGACGGGAAGGAAAAGAACAGAATTAGCTGTTGCGTGTATTTTTTTTTTCTTGACTTTTACATTAATGACAGCCTAAGGAGAGAATTCCCTCCTGAAAAAGAATGAAAATTGACTCCCTGTGGAAGAAAAATTAGTGCCAAGATTAGGGATGTATGAGGAATCCACTGGATTTCTCCACTGGACCTTTTCTGTTGCTTTCCCCAGTCTGTACCACCTGGAAATGGGCACACTGAAACTTGTACATTTCCAGATATGAGACCATTCTGTGGAAATGGGAAAATGCATCTGATAAAATGCATTTGAAAGTTCACAAATAAATGTACATTTGGCTGCCCACACTGAAAAATAACTATAATTTGGGAAATGATCTCCCAAATGTACACACTTTAAAAACACAGCTCCAATTCAGCTGAAATGTGTGACACCTTTTCCTGATTTTTTTCCTAATCACACATGGAACCAACCTGCAAAAGACCTGGAGATGGGGGAAAGAGTCACATAATCGGACTGGATTGATCTGCCCATCTGCAGCCAGGAAGGGGGATTTACTGCTGTGAGACATTTTGGTAAATAGCATTTAAAAATCATTAAACGAAACACTCATCACCCCAAGGAAAACACAGAGGGAGGGAGGGAGGGAGGGAAATGAGTTCTTCCTTGCTTCCACTTGTTTCTTCCTAGTAACTAAAGGAGACCCTGCTATCTTTTATTCATATTCAACTCTGGCCAATGAGACAGAAAAGAAAATAAACAAGGATGCCACCAAATTACATCCCATAAAAGGCAGGATAGAATCAAATGATGAGGTTTAGAGACAGAGACGAAGCAAAGGAAGACATAGATTGCCACGGTCTCTTCAGAATGGGTGCGGGGATGTCTGGAAAAGGGCAAATGCCTGCTTACTGAGCCCTGGTGGATGATTGCTTGGGATGAGGCAAAGGTGGCAGTTAGGAAAATGAAAAGCAGCGGTTCGAGCAGAGAGTAAACGCTGGGGTTGGCAGGCCGATGGGAGAAAAAGGTATGTTCTAATAAGATGCTGCTGTAGCTGATCCAGGGCAAACAGAAACATTTGAGGATCAGCCTGTGTATAATCAACCGTCCACACTGAGTAGCATCTTTGTTTTGGTGGCTTTCAGCACGATCCTAGACCAAGTAACTATGGCCAGTGCAGACACTGCAACCAGCTATGTATTTTCTCTTTCTTTTTTCCCAGCAGAGTGGCGATGCGGAGGCGTTAGCTGTGTGGAGATGATAAGGGGAAAGACTGAACAACGCAGCTGCAATGGCTGTGATCAAGGAAGGGGCTGTTGGCGTTCCCTGATTGCTAAAGTTGCCATCACGCCACACTGTTTGCTTCTCAACCACTTTTTACTACATTCAGAAAAAAGAACAGATGACTCACCCGAATTTTTAAAAAGTAAATGGTGATGGGTGGACTGATTCTAAAATGAATTTTCAGTCAGTTCAGCAACTAGTCCTGATTTTCCTAGAAAATCAAATGAGCAAGCCAAGATGTCAGGGGTATTTCTGAGTGCCGATCAGTTGTTGTCACAAGTCTCTACCTTGTGAAAGAAACAGTGACTAATACACAAACTTCTGCATAGTTCTGGGCACACATACGCAAGAGATATGAATATGCCACAGAGTATTTAGAGAACAGAGTGGTACTGAAGCTGAGACACAGCACATGATGAAAATTAATTCAAGCAATGAGAAATAGGGACTCTGCATAGCATTGCTGTGTCAGTAGATCAAATGAACAGCTTTTAGTATCTTGCTTTTAGTTAGATGTAGGGAAAAGTCACTGATTATTGTAATATTACCTGATACAGACTCTGATTTTGTATGCAAATGGAATAATTTCTGTTGGCAGGAAAGAACTTTCTGCTTTTAAGACATGCCTGGAGACAAGAGATATATTGCATAAAAAAATAAAATAAAATCACTGGAGGTCAGTGTGTGAATCAGAACAGAACTGATGCAGTGATTGAAAGCCATCTATCTATTGACTTTTTTAGCTGCAGCATTCCCATCACCAGTTTGGACCACTTAGAATATACTTTTTAAAAAATGAACTAAGCATGTTTTTCTAGTGTCAAATATTTCAACAGTACCAAATGAATGTATTTCTCCTCTATCAATAATCTTGAATGCTGAAGATTTTTAAAAAGTTCAACCTAAACATGTTTAAACAGAAAAAAAGTCTTACAATTCCCAGCATTCTCCAACCATCATGTCTGGCTGGGGAATGCTGGGAATTGTAGAACTTCTTTCTGTGTAAACATGCATAGGCTTGTTCCTGTAGAGGCCTGCAGAAATACCCAACCCTAATCTGGTGGAAGAAATTCTTAGCAAAGGGTTGCTAGTAATCAAAATAATAATGTCAGATATTGCCTGATCATAGCAAAAGAAGCAAAGTCAAGGCCAGATGAACCAAACATAGATACTTGCTTTCTTCTAGGTAGAGATGCAGTTCTGATCCTTGATTGGCCCCTAATCAAAAAATGGTCAAGCTGCCTAAGGTGCTCCATGTATTGGCAATCCACATTCCTTGCTTTTTGTATTCCAAGATGAATAGACAGTCATGAAGAATTATTATGAGTGAACTGAATACAGGAAAATCTAAGGCAAAATTAAACCTGAGTTCGTAGTGTTTGTACTGGTAGCTTTCTTATATTAGGAAATGCTTAGCAACAAATCCAGTGGATCAAAATATGGATTTTGCAACTTTCTGCATGGCAGGATAGCTTCTGCCTCAGAGGAAAAGCTTGAGGCTTGTCTCTACAAGATAACTATGATTATCTGAGCAGAACACCTTTCCTTATATGCACCCAGCTGACCTTTAAGATCATCAGAAGAGGTCTTACTGGTTCTTCCAAAGTTCTGAATATCACAGCACAGTATCTCATGGATAGACCTTCTTTGTAGGGGTACCAACATTTTGGAAAACCCTCCCTGTGCATTTGTGGATGCAGAAAATGTCTTATGTTTCAAACACCTCCTGAAGATGCATTTGTTCATGCATGCTTACCTTGACTTATAATTAAATTAATCACGCCATTCCCTTTTATTACTCCTTGTACCATTCTGCATTAGTAGTATAATTGGAATTGTTGTAATCTTGTCTTTAAAATGTGATTTTCATGCATTACATGGATTTTGTTATATTTAGAAGTATGTAAGCATTACAAATAAATGAACAGTTTAATGGTGACGTTGGCGAGCTGTGCAAACTGATGGGGCAGCAAAATCACTAAGGGTGGTATCTAACAGGGCTGTTGCAGAAGTGGGACACAGTGCTTCTGCAACAGAGATTTACCGCTCGCTATAGGAAGCCCCAGAGTGATCAGAAGACCTCACTGCTGGATCAGGACAAGTTGCCAGAGCTCCCTTATACAAGCTGCACTGACCTGCCCCATCCCAGATGCAGCATTTCTTTTCTTTTTTTGTACATTTTTTATTAAGATTTTAAACTAAAAACTAAAAAAATAATCAGTCATCAAATACATCAGACATACTGGGTCAGTACGTATATAACATATCTTTAAACATTCTATAATCATATTCAAATCGATTTATAAAAATTTAAAGACATCTTTAAATCTAAGCCAAGTCCCGTTTCTCCAGCCACTCGTAAAAAAGGTCCCAAGTTTGACAGAAGTCAGTATCTTCTTTCTCCTTCAATAATAGAGTCAATCTGTCCATTTCTGCACAGTCCAGAGTCTTTTTTTAAAATCAGTTCCTCAGTGGGTAGGTCCTCACTCTTCCAGTATTGAGCAAGCACAATCCTCGCTGCTGTGATTAAATGTAGTATGAAATGCATTTCTTGTTTGCTAATATTTTCTGGTACAATACCTAACAAGAAAATTTCAGGTTTAAAAGCTAAGGATTTTTGTAGCATTTCCTCAAGCCATTTATGTATTTTAATCCAATACTTTTTCACATATTCACAAGTCTACCACATATGGTAAAAAGTACCCACATCATGTTTACATTTCCAACATCTGTTTGACATATTTGGCAACATTTTAGATAACAGATTTGGTGACAAATACCATCTATAAAACATTTTATAAAAAAATTTTTTTATACGAAGTTGCTAAAGTTACCTTAATATTTCTCTCCCATAACTTTTGCCACTTTCTAATTCAATATTATATCCAAAATTTTGTGCCCATGTAATCATAGTTTCCTTAACCTGTTCCCCTTCCATTTTCCTGTCAAGTAGGAACTTATAAATTCTTTTAATCATTTTATCATCTGTTTTTAACATCACTTGATCAAAGGCTGTTAGGTCTTCATAAAACCCCCATATTTTACAATCTTTAGCATATCTTGATTGCATCTGCACCTTATACCACGATGAGATATTGAGTCCCTGTTCTTGTATTTCTTGATCTAGGTTCAGACCTTCATCCTTATCCAAAATATCATCATATCTTACCAGATGCAGCATTTCTATGCATCCCAGTCGCACCTGGAAGTGCCAGACTCTGTAGCACAAGCAGTATCAAGTACAAATCTTGAGTTTATTCATCTTATTTTTGAGTATGATTTGTTAAACTTAGATTCTTGCTAGGATTAGTAAGACTCATTATCTCTAGCAACTTGGAGGCTTCAAGTATCTTTCAAATCACGGGAAATAAGTGTCATTACCATATTCAGAGCATAAACCTCCTGTGCCCACCCCCTTAAGAGACTCTCAAAGCTCTT
This sequence comes from Varanus komodoensis, assembly GCF_004798865.1. Lineage (NCBI taxonomy): Eukaryota > Metazoa > Chordata > Lepidosauria > Squamata > Varanidae > Varanus > Varanus komodoensis. Next base: position 52,475,593 of record NW_025335268.1, read on the forward strand.
CTCATGTTTAAAGAGTGATTGTTTCTACATTATTTTCAGCTACAGTTTCAAGTTTTCTTGATTTTCCTCCCACAGTACTTTTAGATGCATCTTAATGTCCTGGCAGCTTAGGAGTATTACACTTTTTAAAAGCTTGCCCACAATCCACTCCCTTCATCCCATATGAGGCACCAGAGAAGCAGGGCAGCAAAACGTCTAACTTTCATTAGAAGTTCCTTTCCAAAGATTTCCCCTTGCTGCTGTCTTATGTAAGGTGAAGTTAAGGTACATCACACAGAAAATCTGTGTGTATCAAGGAGTGTCGTGAGATTATGAAAAAGATATCATTTTAATCTTCGCCTAGAACTCAATTATCTGGAAGTGCCATCAAAACCAACAAATCTGTGGCAGGCAATGAGTTGCCATGTAATATGAAGCTTCATGTGGCTGCTTGTTCATGGTTTGCTTGCAGGATGCAAGTTGTACAGATCTAATGTAAAATAATGGTTCGCATGAGGTGTAATACAGCATGAAGTGTAGTAATGAGGTGTAATAATGGTTTGCATGAGGCATAATATATCTACTTCATCAGGGAAGAATACAGCAGGTACAGGGGAACTGGCTCATGTGTACCTTGTCAGAGAGAACTTTTCTGCCTGCAGAATATTCCTTCAAATACCTGTCCATACTCTTAGTACCTTGGCAGTACTACTAATGGTCATGTTAATATGAATATCAATATATTACTTATTACACCCCATGCTACTACAGTTGCACTCAGAAACAGACAGAAATCTAGGAGTCCGATAATAAAATTCAGTGTGTTGGATCCCAGATCAGGGGACCGATGTGCTTCCAGCATGAGAGGTGCCGGTCTCCTCCCGTTTCTTGAGACTCTTTTCCTCATACCCCATTCAACAGGGTCCCCTGACCCTCTGTGTGGCAGAGACTGGAGGGGCCCCATGGGGAGAAGGGGGTATGAAGGTCTATTTAAGTGGGGCCATTGCAAGCCCTAAATTGATATAAACGTTCAAGTTATAAGCAGCTGTTTGGCACCTTATGCAATAAAAGAGCTTTGAGATACGCCTGTAGATGATGTTTCTTGAGCAGAAGGGCTGCACGTGTTTCCTTCTATGCCCTACAACTCCTCTTCCTCCGAAAGCCATCCCCAGGTGGTTGGTTGCCTTCCTGTGCAGTGAGCAATCTCTTCCATGGGGCTGCAGTCCAAGAAAGGAATCACCTGAAAACTGTCAGAGGATCCATGTAGGCATGGAAGTTGCCTTCCATTCATGTAGTACTGGGCAATAGGAAGATCAGAAGAATCCACAGCCAACTGTGTTCAAATTTTAAAAATTCAACCTGTGTATTCTGCAGTAGATCAGGTTTTCCCGAGCCACACAGATCCTATGGACTTGCCAACAATTTAAAAATGTCTTCCGTAATTGTATATAAATGTATTCATAGAAAATAATTTAAAAGAAAACAAAATATCATTTCCTACACAGACTAAAGCATGAAAACAGCCATCTGAGGAGAATGTGAGAGTGATTTATGCATTTCGGGGAATTTGCGAAATTGTGCATAAATCGGTTTGCACAAAACACAATTCTGTCAGGGAGCAGAACAAAAACTGCCCAGCAGAACATAAAATGTAGATGAAACAGTTTTTTCACTGTCCATGTGTTGCTATGGGATACAAGCCAGGGGAAGCAACAGAAGTAGTCTGTCATCCAATGAGAAGTAGCCCCAAATGACTTTCAGCTTTCTAAAATAGACCATACGTTACACAAGGGTTTTTTAACACTTGCATAACCCATGTTCACCAGGTGTACATGACACAACAAACTCTGAGCTCAATTATTTACCAAATATGGTGGTCTACAGACCATCAAGTAGTTACATGTTAAGTTTAAGTTGTTTGGGGGAATAAAATATGAAAATGCCAGGGTGGAGGTAGAAGTAAACACCAACATGAATGGAACGTTTTGCTAAGGGTTACTCCAGTAAGGGTTGCTCCACACCAGTTGCCAAATATGCTCACATTCTCATTTCTTCTATGACCCCACATTTTAGCAAGAGATGAGTCATGGAGGGGGCTGTTGGCACCGATGAGCCTTAAATATGCAGCTTGCCTATTAGGAAGGTTTAAGCAGGTGCTATGAATGCCGGGAAGTCATGCAGCTGTGGTTTATGAGATGACACATGAGCTTTTCATGGGATCGCTGGAATTAGCAAGGATATCCACAAGCTACTTCCAGAGTACATAGCCAAAAATTCCCTGGAATGAAAGAGCTCCCATCTGAAAGGAGCTTGATTGATCCTTAAATGGCCAAGCACGTCACAAGGACAGGAACTGGCTGCAGGAATGTGGATATTTTCTAGGATGTTATTACATGCATATTAAAAAGGAACATAGAGGAACAACATTCAGACCTGTTCTAACATAGCTTACTTAATACATCCCAAGAAATTATACTGATGAATTCTTCACCCAGCTGAGCAAAGGGAAACAAGCCTCTAGGTAGGCACCAAATCAACATAGTAATTATTGATTTCAGTAAACTTCACAGCCCTGGTATTTCTCATGGGGGTTAATTAATTTGGAATAACTACCATTCTCTGCTTCTCTAGTCACAATCATTAACATAGATTGGAATTGCCACATCACACATTAGCATGTATTGAAAGGGCAGAAAAGCCACCCCTTTACTCCCATTAATAATCATAATTAAATTATATTGAGCAGTAAGTCATCCATATTAACAGACTTGAGCAATAATTGCCTTAAGATATGTGGTGATTCTTGGGCATAATGCAAAGAAACAGAAGTGACAAGCATCTAATCCATCTGATTATTCAGATGGAATTGCAGGGTCCAAAACTGTGGCATTCACAATAATGATGGACGGCATTGACCCAGCTTAAATGGAATAAGTTTGCATATCTCCAAGACCAAAATGCTTTCATTCTCCCCAAGGAGTGGGTCTTTTTCAAAGGCTCTCAAGGACTCTCATTTTTTATGTTTAAATTGCAAAAGACCATTACAGGAGGATTCTTTGAGATTTGCTAACATCTCACATTGTTGCCTGGGTCTTTTGATTAATGAAGTGCACATATCTAAGGTGATATGAGCATTTCATGAAATAACCAACCAAGAACAAAATAACGGATGCCACAGAAAACTTCAGACAAAAATGTGATATTCCTACTTTATAAAAATGCATCGTACTTATTTTGTTACATTTATTTCACTGTTCTTTTAAAACTTATCTAATTCCAAATTCTCTGTTTCTAAGGACTTTATTTTATACAGGCATCTATCTTTTTTAAGCTCAACACACACACTGTTCCATCAGGCAGGCCTAAGAATGTGAGGGCCAGGGATGTGCTCATTAGCAAAACATGAGCTTGCCAAAGTTTTCCAAATTTCATCCCAAAGCTCAGTCTGACTCAAGCCTATATCAGGGTGTGAACTTTGTTGCTTTATTCCCTTTGCTTTTCTCATGAAAATCCATGCATATTCTTCCAATGTATGCATCAATTTTGTTCACCTTTGAAAAGTATGCAATTTCTTCCATTTATTAAAGTGCACTGTGCACATTTTTTCAAAAGTACACATCTTTCATACACCTTTTTCAAAAGTATCCATGCTGCCAATCCTTTATTTTCCCTGACAATATATGGACTTCGACTGTAGCTTGCATCCAAGCCAATGTATCCAGAAGGTACATTCTGGGTAAATCCTCATCAAAAAACAACTGAAATTATTTTTTCATGCATCCCTATATAGAGCTCCAGTTATTTCTTAATTGTACAGATGGAAATGGAGTATTAGTATTTCTGACTATTAGCTTTGGCTGCCTCTTTGTAATTAGTTTATCCTGATCCTTCCTTCCCAAAATGGCCAAGTATCAACTTTTGTGCAGCTGTTCTGTAAATTAAAACAAAGCAACCAAGTGTCTATAGGAACAAACTAGGAAAAATTAAATGAATGTATCTATGCTATTGCAGCAGATTGTAGACATGTAATCTAAATACCATTGCTACCATGAGCACATCTGTTGCAGGAAAGTATCTTTTAATATATGCAACTTAACTCAAAACCATCTATTAAGAGATTTGTTGCTTCTGGAGTTACTGAAGACCTCCTCCACAATAACTATTATGTATCCTTTTTATTTGTCAAGACAGATTTATCTGGAAAGAAATTTAGTTCTTTGCCAAAAACAAGACAAACTGCAGAAAGGTTAAAAAATATTATGCTTTTATCTAGAGAAATCGCTGCTGTCCTTAAAGCTTCCTGATGTGGAATGACCAATAGAACTATTGACTTCTAAGGTAATAGTTCAAGGCAATCTTATTGTTTTCAGTTTGAAGATGATAAAGGAATTGATTTAATTTGTACTTTAATTGATAAAATCAGTTGAATATCTTATATAGAATGAAATGGAATTGTGATTGCCTTAAATAACTTTCCACATATTGTGATAAAGGCTCCCAAATAACATAGTTGTCCATTATAAAACTCTTTGGGGGTAAGAAGTTATGTATCCTGGAAAGCAGCACAGAGAAATCTGGAACATATTCTTATTTAAAACTGCATTATCCTTCCATTATTTATCTCATTCTTCTTGCCTTTTCCAAGATGATGACGCTTCTTTTACATGATGCTTCTTTGGAGCCTTTCAATATGGAATGCATGCTTGTTCATAGTACAGAGGTACCTTGGCTCACAAACTTAATCCGTTCCAGGACTCTAGTCATGACCCAAATTGGTCATGAGCCAAGTTAAATTTCCCCATAAGGTTCAATGTAAATAAGGTCAATCCGTTCTGTAACCATTTTTTTTTTTAATCAGAAAAATGTGAAGCAAAGTGACAATAACAAAGATCATGGTCATCTCCTCCCCCCCCCCCGAGCACAAGCACACCCCCCCCCCCCCCCCCCCAGCATGACCGAGATCGTGCCCATCATCCCGGCCCGCACCCATCATCCTGGTGCACTGGAGGGCAGAGGGGAGACGGGTGTGATCGCACTGGGGGAGGAAGAGATGGGCGCAAATGGTGCTCTGAGGGAGGGAGAGATGGGCACTATCTCAGCCATCCCCCACCCCCAGCACAATTGTGGCCATCTCCCCACTCGGGGAGGGGGGGAGATAACTGCGATCTCAGTTGTTTTCGTGCAGGGAAGGTGTGAGTGATCAGAGGCACACTGCTGCAGGAAAGATGGGCGCAGCACAGCCGCGGGGGAGTTGGCCGAGAGTGCGTCCATCTTTCCTGCAGAGTGTGCTCGTGATCATGCATGCCTTCCCTGCATGAAAGCAACTGTGATCGTGGCCATCTCCGACCCCCCGCCAAGTGGGGAGATGGCCACGATTGCAGTTCTGTTCATGCAGGGAAGGTGTGCTTGATCAGATGCGCACTCCTGCAGGAAAGAAGAGCACAGCACAGCACAGCCGTGGGGGAGATGGCCGAGACGGCACCCATCTTTCGTGCAGGAGTGTGCCTGTGATCATGCACGCCTTCCCTGCATGAAAGCAACTGCAATCGTGGCCATATCTCCACTCAGGGGTGAGGGGGAGATGGCTGCGATCTTGGTCACCACCCAATGCAGAGTTCGTGACCCATGTCAGAATTTTAATGGAGTTTTTGTTTGTGACCCCATTTGTTCATGAACCAAGGCGTTCGTGAGCCGAGGTACCACTGTATATCATCGTACTTCTATTCTATAGTCAGCTTTCATTTCCCCAGGCAAATTCAAAGCCTAAGAAGAAAGTGTGCCTGTTGTGGGTAGGCTGAGCTGACAGCATACACATCTGTAAAGTTTTCAGTAGCAATTTGGTCTTTCAAAATGTGGGTAGCACTGACCCACAAAGCATTACCTTCACTCTGATTTGTCTATGCAGCATAACCTACTCTGACTGGCTACTGACAAGATGGAAAGCTTAGGCCTGCTGGCAGACCCAGACTACTTGGGGTCCCACTCTGACTTCCTGGTGCTCCTCAAATGGTCACGTCTTTTTCCTCTGAGTTAAACTGCTTTTGCTCACCCATGACCATTTGGTGATTTCCTGGCTTTTGCACAGGGCAAACAGAACAGGTGGAGATGCCATTCGAAAATGGCTGAAGCACTTCTCCTAATGTTTTGTTACTGGCAGTAAGAGTTTTCCACTAAAGCAGGTTATTTGAGCCTCTCCTTTGGTCTCTCCTACCACAAGAAAGTAGTCCCTGGGGAATTCAGCCTGAAATCAGAGATTCAGCTGTTGGCTAGCGCATAGAGTTGCATTGCTATCACACTTGCTACTTGACCCAAATTGACTTTATACTCTACTTCAAGGTATGTGCCCAGTTTGTTTGTTTGTTTAAAGCAGAATACAAAAGCAGCAAAAAGTGAAGGTGAGAAATGTTAAAGAACATTTCATTCCATCTACAAGCAGTACTTTCGTTCTCAACACTGGGTGAACATTTAGTGCAACCATAAAACACACATGTGGAACTAACTGTGGAGAAAGGAGCTATGAAGCTTTTGAAATAGAGATGGTAGAACAGGAGTCCTCAAACTTTTTCAACAGGGGGCCAGTTGAAAGGTGCTGGCAATGGGCACGGGATGCCAAGGCGGTGTGGGTGGGGGGCACGGGCTGGGCTGGGGTGGGGGCACACAGGGATTGTTTCTCTGAGCGAGTCCAAAATGATCTCCACACGAGCAAGGCACTGCATGGCGAGGCACCGGCTTGCCCGCAAGGAGATCCTTTTCTCCAAGCGAGTCCAAAACGATCTCCACATGAGCAAGCCGCTGCTTTGTCAAGCATGGACATGTGCGGTGAGTCCAAAACCTCTATGATGGGCCACATAAATGGGCATGGAGGGCCAGATCTGGCCTGTGGGCCATAGTTTGAGGACCAATGTGATAGAAGTTACTGTTTAGTTTACGTTTTTAAGTGGGCCAGTTCACAATCCTCACACTTCAAGCTGATTAGCACTCTTCGTGTGTGTAGTGTGTTACGGAACAAAACTTAAGCAACAAATGAAAAAAGAGAGAAGAAAGGAAGATAACATAAAATACTACATTTTTCTTACATGATTTAAAGAAATCCATAACACTAAATATGTACTTTGTCTATCTATTGGATCCAAAGATAATTATGAAGAAATTTCAGCAGGAGGAGACCAAATATCCACATATTTCTCAATTTGTAAATTATGTCTAAAGAGCATCTGTTCAATAATTGAAAGAGTCATTAACTCCTCCAACCCATTGTATTATCACAGGTGTCTATGTATTCTTTTAATGTTGTAGTGGCCATCTTTTAGCTGACAAAAGGGCACAGAAAATCAATTTGCATTGACCTTGTGTTAAATTCCAAGAAATAGGTAGATAATTAAGAAGGCCATGCTCCACTGAATATCAAAGGACTTTCCATCACAAAATTTATCCACATGATTACCTCCTCCCAAAACAAAACAGCCATTGGGCATTGCCAGACCATATAAATATGAGAAGTATTAGCTGCCTTGAACTTCCAAAAATTGGCCATTTTAATTAAGCCTTTATCAAAAAGATATTGTAGCATCCAGTATACCAGAAATATTATTTTTCCTGAATTAAATGTAATCCAAGACCTCTTGGGAATGAAACACTCCATTGATTGTGAAAATGGGAGTGTTCCAACTCATCATTTCATCCTTGCTTAAAACCCTAACCCCACATCTTTAGTGGATAACCTTAGTACCATTGGTACACATTATTTACTATAAAGTATACATGAGGAGTCCTACCAACCCATTTTTATGATATTGCCACCAAGTGCCCAGTCTAAACCATCCCCAAAAGTTCAACTTCCTACCTTTTACGCGCGTGTGTGTGTGTGTACACAAAATATTCCTAAGGTAACAAAGTCATCCTGGAAGCTCCATAGGAGTAGCTGAGTGGGGTGACTTTGTGATCCCAAATAAAGACACCCTCAAAAAGAAGAAAGAACAGAGCAATGATCCGATTATCTTGGCCTCATTTTAAAGCTAAGGTTCTATATGGGAACCTCAGCAAACATTATGGAAATCTGTTGAGAGGAAGTCATGCTATAGTTTTTTTTTTAAGTTAGTTGGGCAAATTATTGTAATGCAGAGAAAAGCCCATGGGCCGGCTATTGCTCTGCTGATTTTCCCAGTTGGCATAGAGTCAAGAAGAATTCAGTCAGAAACCTTAGAGCTGAAAGACATTCTTATGCTGATTGCAATGCTTTGGGGGCAAATTTCAGCCAGAACAAAGGTTTTTAGAATTTTGCAACTTTATAGCATCAAGCATATTGTGCTGGGGTTCGAAAGGTATCCCCAGAAGCAAACCCTGCTGGGTTAGTTGTTTATGAGAAGTTTGTAGGTTAAAACCCTGTGTATCAAATGTATCCAGTGATAGTATACATATAGATTGTAGGCCAATGTAACTGCTCAGCCTAAATCAATACTTCTCATAACACATGGAGCTGTAAAACAGTTAATTCTAATAAACCTTGTTTCTAACAAATGTTGAAGTGCATATACTACAGCCATACCTGGAAATTTATAGTTAGCATGCAAAGTCATGACAAATTGTTATCATCAGAACCAACAAACTGATCCAAAGTAAAAGACAACCAAATGAAACATTTCCTTGAACACTATTTCCTCATATAGCTAATTTTGTATGTGAAAATAAATCAAACTTCAGTTGACATGAAAATATGTGGCAGACTTCTCTAACTGCGGTGACAGTGGAGGCACATGTATTTATTTGTTTGCTATAGTGGGAACCCAATACAATCCATCTGGGAAGAGGAACTAAGCATGAAGATCCCAGAATTAACTGGAAAAGACCATCCCCTAGTCCAGGGGTCGGCAACCTTTAACACTCAAAGAGCCATTTGGACCCATTTCCCACAGAAAAGAAAACACTGGGAGCCGCAAAACCCTTTTGACATCTAAAATGAAGATAACATTGCATATATCTTTTTTACCTTTAAGGGTAAATATTTCCCCTTGACATTAAGTCCAGTCATGTCTGATTCTAGGGGGTGGTGCTCATCTCCATTTCCTAGCCAAAGGAGCCAGCGTTTGTCCGCAGACAGTCTCCGTGGGCATGTGGCTGGCATGACTAAACACCGAAGTGCACGGAACGCTGTTACCTGCCCACCAAACTGGTACCTTTTTATCTACTTGCATTTGCATGCTTTCGAACTGCAAGGTTGGCAGGAGCAGGGACAGAGCAATGGGAACTCACCCCGTTGTGCAGATTCGAACCGGCAACCTTTTGATCAACCAGCCCAGCAGCACAGCAGTTTAAACCACAACCCATCCCTTTTTACCTTTATGCTATGTATAAAAAAACTACAGTGTGTTGTATTTATGAAATCAATGAACTTCTACAGAGAAAACAAATTTTTATTTCTGCATGCAACAAAAACATTGTGAACACTGAAAAAAAGATGCTGGGTTGAAGGTTACTTTCAAATAAAATAGTCAATGTCTATTTGAGTCCTCCTTGTATTTATGAAATAAAAAGCCGAACTTAAATTATCCACCAGCAGCAAACCAAACATGCCACCTGCAGCAAACCAAAAATGCTGTCTGCTTCTGTGTGCCCTCATCCTTTTATCGCGTGGTGAAATATTGAACAAACATCCCTCTCCCAATGTAACAATGTTGCTTGAATTTTTATAAGAGTTTTCTTAAAACGAGGAAGTAGATCTATATCTTCATTATGATTTAGCTGCAGCTCTTGTTCAGTCACTAAAAACTGTTATTTTTAATCTTACATTATAAACTAGTAGGATTCCTTTCATATATTTTGAATAGGAGAACAGCTTCCTGCAGAGTCAAAGTCAGTGCTAAAGGGCTGCATGCATTAAACAGCAAACCCCATAAGTTGATCAGCAATAAAAGCAAATGAATCTACCCACGTACCATTGAACATTCGGTTTTCTTCAGAAACTTTTCTTTTCTTCGCTTTATCCATGGTTGGTGGCGGGGTGGGGGAAGCTCAGTAAATTGGTGCTGGTCTCATAGGTGTGTCTAGTGACTGATTAGCGGATAAACAGTCAAGTGATGTCAATTGTGACAGATCCCAAGCGCAGCTTTTAACATTCAGACAAAGGAGATTACATTTGGACAAAGAGAATCTTTTCAGCAGTGGTTTCGTGTAACATGAGAGCCTGCAGAAAGCTTGCTCCACTCTTTCCCTGCACAATAGCAGAGGAATATAGCAATTTACTTAACCAGCTAGCTCAGCCTTCCTGAGTGGATGCCTCATCATCACCTATTGGTATTTTGTAACTCGGAACCTCGGTAGCAGATCAGCAGCTGTGATGCATATTTTGAGCAACGGAGCCGCAGCAGAGGGATTCAAGAGCCACGTCTGGCTGAGCCCTGCCCTAGTACAAGTCAACAGTTCAGCCTAAAGATATAAGAAAACATCAGGGAAGCTAAATCCAGCCTCATTAACTGAAAGTTGCATTTTTTTCAAGAATATTTGTGGGAGAGTGGAACCCTATAAAATTTATGAAACAAAACATTCAGCTTCTGAAAATACTTGCCTGGTATAAATAAAGGAATACCACATAAAACCTAAACAATTAAACTATAAAGTTGTTTATGCTGCAGTTAAAACTATAGCCAGACAAATATCTAAAAATTATTAATTGTCTGAAGTTCCAAGACTGTAGATCATCAGCAAAATGAATAAGTTTATATTCTAAAGCATTTTGCATTCATCTATGAATATTAGGGCTTTGTCAAATAGCACATAGTAACGATTCCACTTAAAGGTGAAATAGTGGACACAGAGAGTGGCCAATTTCTAGTACCTCTCTCAAGTAACAAAAACTCAGCCAATAAACCACTGGTCTTAACTCTAGCCCTTGGGGTTTCATATAAATGTTAACTTTTTTTCCTGAAATTCTCGATCGAAACTAAAATTTGTCAATATGGAAAAAATCCAATAAATTTTATCAAAAGCTTTCTCTATATCCAAGGGAATAATAGAGACGGTACCTATTCTATCATTTAATGCAATCAGATCTATAGCCAGTCAGAGATTGTCAGCTTTCTGCCTGTTTTTAATGAATCCCACCTGATCTAGATAGTACAACATTATAATAACTTTTATTCTACCAGCTAGGATCACTCTTAGTATTTTAATGCTGTCATTGATCAATGAAATAGGTTGGTAAGTATCACAGTGGGTACAGGAACTATCTGTTTTAGGAATTACAAAATATAAGCATTGTTGAGTGCTGATGATAAAGCTTGGGAAGTGAAAAATCAGAAAGATATTTAATGCTGCTTAAATGAAAATCCACCCAGAGCAAGTAATTTCCCTGTTTTCATATTAATTATTACTTGCATAATTTTCTCAATATTCAGAGGTGCCACTAAAGATTCCCTTCTTCAAGAATCTAGACACAAATGATCAACATGGGGAGAAAGCATCCATGTCCTGCTTTGATATTTCATAATTTGTACTGTACAATTCTAGAAAAAAATGAAGAAGGGAAGTATAGTAAATAAAGAAAAGAAGAAGATAACATCAGGGTAAGTATAGATATTGTCACTATCACCTTTAATAGTTTGATGTTTTGTTTTCTAAGCTGATGAACATCTTACTGTTCATCAGCACTTACTTGGGGTGCTCAGCATTCTCCCAATATTTCTGTCTCAAACAAGCCGATGGAAATTCTCTTGCAGTGCAAAACCATTACTCCACTCATGTTTAATATGCTATGCCTCTGATAAAATTCCGCAGTTGAAGAGGTGGCAAACAGACTTAGGAATGTTCTCAACCTTTCACTTAAAGCTAGTTTTTGTTCTTTTAAAATTTTATTTAAAGCAATAATTAAGCCATAATTTTGCTCTGGAAAAAAGCTTTATCCTCTCCTCAATGGAACATGAGTTGGTTGATCCTTACTGAGTTCAGTGAGATCTTTGAAAGACTCATAATTTAAGAAAGCAACATTAAAGCACCAAAGATCGTAACTCGGGGGGGGGGGTTGTGAATTGCAAGTCCAAGCAATGTGGCACATGATCTGATATTGTCCATGCTTCAATCTTACAGTTTCTGATTTGGCTTATCATGGAAATAGTAACCAGAAAGCAAGCCAGTCAAACAGTTATGATTAACTGTTTATGTTCTTTTAATTTTCTTGCAAATCTCCTTGAGATTTTTAAAATATAAGATGGCAATGAAAAACTATAAACAAACAAACAAATAAATAAATAAGAAAGATATAAATGTTCAGTCTTCCTCATCTGGATGCATTATTCTCCAAGGGTCAATCAGGCTGAATTTTGCCATGTAGATCTGAATTATGAATCTCACCATTGCCAAATTCTTATGGATCGTTGTATGCCTATTTAAGAAGGGAAACAAAAAGCCTATTAAAATGCATACGCATGGACACAATATGACATGGTCATCTACAATATCAAGTAATGTATTTTAAAAAATTGATGAAACATGCCTGGAAAGTGACAGCCAAGTCCATATGTTAATCAAAACCATTTCTTTCTCATTATATTTTCCGACTACAATCAAACACAAATAACCAGGATCAATAATAGTTTGTTGAATCAAAAACAAAAGTTGCATATGGGTTAAAGTCAGCACAATTTCAAACCTGGACAAAATATTTTTTTACTCAGTTTGTCAGGCAGTGTGTATTTGTTGCTGTCAGGTGTGTTTTCTGGAGGGAAGGGAGGACAGAAGGAAAGTCAATGCCATATGCCTTTAGTACAGAAAACATTTTCTTCTATTTAGTTGGATTCTGCAGTCTCTTGGCATTCCAAGAAGTCACTTTAAACATGCAAATTCTGTCCTTTCTATGAAAGATACTTGATTATATCTGAATATCTGGAAGGTAAGTCATGGATAATAGCCCATTTCATAGTACTTCTACTGTGCTCTATACCCTTTCCTCTACATCCTTTGAGGGGAAAAAACCCTCAGAGTGAAGTAAAGAATAAAAAATGAAACCTATCCAAGACAAACAATCCTCCCAAAACAATAATAAAATTAAGCTTTGGCGCTCCCAGCAAGATAACAGTGCAATCTGTCCCTCCCTAGCCCTACTCAGTCATCAATTATATCACTGAATATTAAGTCCCTGATTGACATTTACTAAGGAAGCAGGAAAAGAAAAATAAAGAGAGAAAGAAAAAAAATCAAAACAAAGCAGAGGGAAAAGCAAAATGTCTGGACCTTAACTGTTCCACCAATGTAAACCATGACCAAATACTAAGAACTTTCCAATTAGCTTCTGAAAAATAGAGAATAGACTAAGGAGCTACAGCAGAAGCTGGTAGATCAGAAAATGACTTCTGAGCATGATTAGTAGCTCAAACCCCAATTTGAAAAGTGTCTGCAACTTCTTTGCAATGGAACTTCTTCAAATCATCCAGGAAGCCAACAATGAAGGTGTCTGGAAGCTTGATAGGATATAGAACCTTCAACTCTTGAGCCTTTTTCATGACTTCACAAACTTTCATCTGTACTCAGATAATTCTTTTGTAAAATCTGGATAAAACATGATTTTATCATATATGTGCCCCACTGGAGTTCCTCACCCACCTGGCTGCATGGAGGAGGTAATCTTTAGCTGAGACACATGGAAACTTGACAATAACAATAACAGGTCTCACTCACACTGCAGGACCAACAATACAATACGCATATCCCATATTAAGATGAAAATCTTATATTTCAAAATGTCCCTGTCTTAGAGATCTTAGCAGTTTAGGAGGAGTTGGTGGAAGTGCAATATCTTCCTTGGGTTGGGAAAAGGTCGAACAGCCATGGTTGAACAGTCCCTAACCCCTTAACACTCTGAATATACAGATCCTCAAACAGCTTTGGGCAGTTGCATTACAGCAGTCTAGTAAAAAAATAATGCAATATTTATAGCAAAAAAAAAAAAAAAAAGTAATTGAGTAACTGGTCTTAATGGCAGCTTTGTCACCATCTCTGCCAGAAAGATGAGTACCATTCAAATATCAAAATGCATATAAACAAGAATGTTTTAGATTAAAAAGTGTACAAAAATGCAGTTTTTAGATAAAATACCTTCAACAATATGCACAAAATTGTCATTTGTGAAAAATACATCTCCAAATCATGCAAAAGTTATACACTTTTAAAAATTTTCAGATCGATGTTTAAACAAGATAGAATGCAGCTAGAAATATACATGTATAAAACGGAGCATGCACTCAAAATAGACCCTAGTGGGAAAAGTAGCCAAGAAGGAAGGAGCTAAGCATCTCCATCCTTACCCACTGATAGGGTTTGCACAATGTTATCTGTGTATGAGCCAGGTTTTAGGATAAAAATTAAAAAGCCAGACCTTTTGCTCCTAAAATTCTTTTTTCCCCAATTACGGTACTAGAAGAAAGTGCAAAATGAGCATCACCTTATGAACTATCAGGTAGAAAATGAAGCTCTCACTCTGAAGGTTGTGTAAATATCACCATCCCCTTTCCATAGCAAAGATCACTTGCATCGGTGTGTTCCCTTGACAAGCACCCACTGCAGCTTATTGGGTTAGCATAACCTGCATGGTAGCAATTCCAGATGTGAACCAAAAAATAGTTTCTGGAACATCAGAACTCCCTTCTATTTGGGAAATGAGTATTTTGGGCCATTTCCAAGTTACATTAGGACACACTAACTTCCTATTATAGTTAAACCCTGCCCTGTTCATGAGTATCATTGGGTGATGTCCTATGAATTATTTTATTGCTAGCACTATAGTTGTTGGGGGGAAAACTCCTGAAAAAAATAATATTGGCACATTGTTCAACTTATGTCTGTCTTCACGTGCCCTTTATGCTGTTCTACGTACTTCTGTCAACTACCAATATTTAGGTTACTTTTCTTCTTCTCTTTTTTCTGCCTGCAGCAATGCAGTTCTGCTTGATAGACAACCTTGTATCTTCAATATTGTGATTTGGAAGTAGACTTTTATCATCCAGTTCAATACCTGTTATGCTGGCTCATCTAGCCTAACCTTCAAATATAGCTCCATAAAACAGTAACTCTATGTAAATAGCACTTCCATTTATCCCCACCTCTTATGATCCTTTGTTTGTTTGTTTTTGTTTGTTTGCTTTTTCTCTGGCCATTCTGATAAATGAGGTTTCATCGTACTCAGAAGTCTATGTTTTCCCAACATCAGAAAAGAAAACACATGCACACAAACAGAGAAAAAAATGAAACCAGACACTGATGCTTGTGAAGTTCTGAATGATTTATGAATGTTCTCATTCTCTGGTAGTCCAGAATACATCACAACTTCAACCTTGTGCTTAAAATGACAGCACAGCCACTTATTTTCCCATCATTTTCAAGACTTCATTCATTGCATTCATTCATTTCATTTCTATACTGCCAATTGCCAAAACTTCCTGGGAAGTTCAGAAATATTGCAAGCCCAGAAATACAGCATAATAAAAACATAATATAAAATCTTCAACATACAAATTTTACACACAATTTAAAATAAGTAAAAAAAACCAGTTCCATAAAATGCTGGGACTTAATAAAAGCAACTGACGTTAAAAACCCCATTGTATTCTATCAAAAGTTTGAGAAAAGAGGTCTTAACCAAATGCTGAAGAGATGGCAATGCTGGCATAGGGCAGATACCAATGGGATATCATGCCACAGTTAGGCCAGGGGGTCCAGCCAAGGAGGATCGCTCTCTCTTGTTCCCATCCTCAGAGCTATGCTTGGAGAAGCAACTTAAAGAAGAGCCTTGGGTGTTCTGTCCATATAGGTTTATATCTAAATCCTTGAAAGTTTGGGGAACAGTCTTTCATATTCCCAAAGATCACCCTGCACATTTCTATATTCAGCAAAGAGGATTTCCAGGAATTATCTCTAGCACTCTGTATAATTAAGAGATTGAGCCAATCTGGATGCAATGCTAAAGCAGCTTTCCCAACTGGATGCCTTCCAGATGTGTTGGACTACTACTCCCATCAACTCGGCCTCAGACAGCATGGCCAATGGCAGGTTTGCACAACGCCAGAAGCAATGGCGTCAAGGGAGTTCCCTCTGCCAGTCAGTCATGCCATGTCATGTCATGTCACCTGAACCCCACTGTAGTATTTCGGCATGGAATGAGTCCAGGTTTTTGGCAAGTGATCCCAGCATTTTCAGGGTGGCTTACCAGGAATGTAGCCCCATATGCTGTGCAAACAGAGCCCCTCTTGTACCCTTTCAACCCGATTAAGATACTTGTGATGGCAATGCTTTTTAGCAAATAATTTTGATTGATTGACATTTTTCAGAAGGGAATCTGAGCAACTGAGGCAAGCTAGGAAATTCTTGAACTTATTGACAAATAGATAACAAACAAATCACAAACTGCAGATTGCATCCATCGGAAAATTCTTTGTTCCCAAAGAACGGTGTCTTCACTAGAAGAATGGGCAAAAACCAACATGAACAAAAGGCAAAAAAATGGGCTAAAATACATAAATGGCTTGAGGAAATGTTACAAAAATCTTTAATATTTAAACCTGAAGTCTTTTTATTAGGCATTGTACCTGACGATGTTGATAAGCAAGCAATGTATTTGATTCTACATGCAATCACTGCGACAAGGATTGTATTTGCCCAATGTTGGAGGAGTGAAGAACCACCTAGTGATGAACTGATTTTTAAAAAGATTCTGGACTGTGCTGAAATGGACAGACTGACTTTGTCTCTGAAGGAGAAAAAGAATACATACTTCTATCAAACTTGGAACTCTTTTTATTATTGGCTAGAGAAACGGGACTATGCGTAGATTTGAATACGTCTACGGATTGCCATAAAAAAATGGGGGGCTGACCCAGTAGGTCTGATGTCTCTGATGATTGATGTTTTTAGGGTTTTGTTTTGTTTTTTAGTTTGTAGAAAATAATAAAACTTACTTTAAAAAACCCCCAACATGAAAAAGTTGAATACCTTGTAATCAGGTAAGAACCACCCATCAACAGCATCACAGTCTTATCTGGACAGAATGTCAGTCCATTGTTGCAACATGGGAAGGAATTAGCATGCTGGTTTTGAACAACAACTCCCATCATTCCTGACCATCAGCTGTTCTGGTTGGAACTGATGATACCATAGTCTAAAACTTCAGGAGGACACTAGTTAGCCCACCCCTTGCTGATAAGGATCTGATTTTCAGGCAACGGGTGGGTGTTTAAACCTGCACACCTTTCATGCTTGAACCAGTACTCCCCATTTTGCAGATGATGGGAGTAGACTACTTTTTAAAGGCATAGGCCCACCCCTATCAAATGACATTTGCTCCTGGTTTGGTACTTAATTGTAGTAGGTACCAAACAGGGCCTTTATTTCAGGCATAGACCATATGTTTTCTATGTATACATCCTCAATTCGGTCTCCATTTAAAATGGAAGGACTGAAAAAGCTTGTAACTTTGTAGACTAAATGCCAGTCAAAGGTGCATAATAAGGTCATAATTTTCAGTGATATGACAACACAAGGCAGTTTCACATGTGATTAATAAATCTTGAATGCATCTCTGTCCCAATCTTGGCTCAAGTGCTTCTCCCTTTCCAGTACATTCCATCTAATTTATTGAAACATAACTCTATATTCAGAATTATTTTGAAAACCAATTAGAAATATTGTGCATGGCAGGGCAAGGTGGGACAGAAAGCCAAGTATGCAATTGTGTGCAATGAAAATACATATGGATAGGAAATGTGTTCTGGATTGGATCCAAACTTAACCATACTTGGAACAGACCCTTTAAAATCAACGAGTTAAATTTGTCATTGCTAACTTAAGTCCCATCAGTTACAATGGCTCTTCTCTAAGCATGACTGAGTTTGAATCCAGCCCATTATGCAGAAGTACCATGAGTCACTGGAGGCAGATTTTAAATTTAATAATGAGAGGAATCCATTCAGAACCTAACCACATTTAATCAAACATAAGTCCAATCGATTGCAATAGGATTTATTCTCAGGTGTGCATGTTTAGGATGGAAGCTGAAGAATGCAGTGGTTTGGAAAAGGCAAGGAAAGCATGATGAAGGAACAATGAGTAACTGCTTATCTGTACTACTAAGTTTCAAAGAAATGCATATTCTCTCATTATGATATGGACATTCTTTGATTATGAAAATTACAAGGATGTGCAAATACTTATTAAAAAGTTGTCTTCACTCACTCTCTCTTGATTCAGCCCTCCTTCTGGTTTTAGAAATTTAGTCAACTGAGAATTTGAGCATTGTCCAAAGCCTCTGAGCACAGGGTAGTTTAATCACCTCTCTAATTATTTTTGAATTGCTCGCACATTTGGCATCAAAGATTCCATTTCATCAAAGAAAAACATTTTGAGGCTTATACACACTAATCTCACATATAAACTCATTTAACCTGACAGACAATTGACTTTTCATCTGTAACACCTTAGCCTAGTGGATAAGGATATTATCCTCTTACACGCTCTACTTATGTTCACAATAGAGACAGACAAAGGAAACAACTGCTATTTCAGCGATGTTTGTTTCATTCGTTGACTTGCATAGGAACAGAACTGCACCCAAGATGCCTTCCCAACTTTTATTGTTGTGTTAGATTTCATACTGTTTGACTCTTGCAGATGGGCAAAAGGATTGTATGGAAGGATTCCTCTGAACCCCTTACTGAAGAATAGCACCAGTGCTGGGCCATCAGGGTCTGTCCCAGCAGCAATCTGTAGCCCATCTTGGATGCATGTTCCGGCATGCCTGCCTATGATCATACACATGCATCTGAAAGCACAGAGGGTGGGAGTGCAGCAGTGGTGAACATGCATCATCTCAGATCCAAAGGAGATGGTCTGATGGTCTTATGAAAGCCATTGCCCCTGCTCCCCATGAGATGGCATTTCATAATGGTCTGGCAGAGAACTCTCAGTTTATAACAGGCTGTTGAATTCAAATCTTCATTTTCCCAGGAAGGGCCACCCACTAACAACAAGCTTGCATGCTCTGCAGGCACTTTGGGAACCTGGGGAAGGGTGGAGAGAAAAGCTGGGGAGAGAGGTGATGTGTTTCCATGCTTCCCAAGGAGCCAGCCCAGGGCAAATGCAACCCTCCAAGCTCAAGGTGTTGGACATCCCTGCCAAACAGAATAAAAGGCAGGAAGGAGCCAGCGTCTTGCTTTAAACTTGCTCTAGTAAATATTTTGGTTTTCTTCAGTATGAATTGAGTGCTGGGCTTGAGCTAAGGAGACCTGGATTCAATCTCACTGGGTTTAATCCATCCAAGTCCAAAGTCTTTCTTATATTAAAGCTGGTTAGCCAAGCTGGCTTCGAAATATAAAGAAGAATATTGCAGAAGACAATAGCTGAAGACAGAAGCAAAGTAAGGATAATGTCTATCAGGCACATGAGGTTTAACGCTGAGAGGTTGATTCCAGACTGAAACATTTTCCTCCATTCCAGACCAAAAGGAGCGGTGTCTGCCTTCAGGGTGGTTCTTGCTGCATATGGACCAATGGCAGGGAATGTCTCATTCAATTGGTCAGCCCTTTTTACCAGATTCCAGGCTACTGGATCACCCCCACCCATTTCTGTATGTTCATCAGAGTGTCCCACAGAACTTGAAACTGACTGATCCCCCACAGCCATTTGCCTTATCTCTGTGTTAGTTCCCCCCAGCATTTCAGCTAAGCACTCCAAGCCTGCCTCTTCTTCCAGTTCTGATCCAGAATCCAAGGCAACACCATCTGAAGACTATATCATGGGGGAAGTGGGACCAATCCCTGCAGTTGCAGGGAAAAACAAAAAGACTATACTTCTGGATCTGAATTAGGAGAGGTAAACCCCTTAGCCTGTCACTGGAGATGCCTGAACACTGTATTGGCACTGTTCACTAAGGGCCCATAGCTCAGTGGTGGAGCATCTACATCCCATATAAACAGAGCCAAGTTCAGTCTCTGTCTTATTTAACAAGTAGCAGGTAGGACTGGAAAATATCTTAAGCTGCTCTTAATTAGAGTAGCCAATACAGAAATAGACAAACAAGTAGTCTGACTCAGTCTAAAGCTCCATAAAGGCTTACCCTGCTCACAGGAGCTGGAGACCAAAATGGGCAAGAGACACGGGTGTGCATACGAACCCCATCTCCAATGTTACCATTGTTACCATGCTGGGCCAGAAGGTCAAAAGAAGGCTTCTCCTGAATGCATGTAGAAGCATTCACATGACTCAGAAGAACTCTCCCATGAAGATAGGTTGATATCCCCTTCAGATTTTTCCCTCAACACAGCATCAGGTATATTGGGGACAGTTCTTGTGCACACTCCACATACCCTGCCCACTTTTGCCTCTCTGAAAGCCGACACTGACCTTCAATCAGCACACTGTGCTCATTGCATTGGTGTGCCTGCCCTTCTTCCAGTTCCCAGAGGAGGAAGACAGGATGGCAGCACAGTCTTACAACTGGAGCGCTTCCCTCATTGGCATTCTGATACCAGCAGAGCCCATCTGGCTCCCTCCTTCCCTGGAAACCAAACGCCACAGAGTTCCATTCCATTTGAAAGTTGAATACTTTCCTGAAGCATTGTTTCGACTGTGATTGCCAATTTTCTGCTTGAGAGCATCATGATCCAGTATGAGACTTTCTTTAGGTCCTTCCTACTGCTCGTGTCTCGGGGACATTCGATAAGTGAGTGAAGAAATTACCCTCACCCCTCCACCCAACTGCCACTCCTGTTAACATTTTCAGGACAAATCTTGGCTCCTGTAAGAAGATAGGAAGTGCATAACATTGGAAAGAGGAGATGTGTGATGAGCCATGGAAGGAATTAATAACAAAAGTACCTGGAACCCACCATGGAGCATACAGATATAGTCAAGTAACAAAATGGCAAACAATAATGCAAAGAAGAAAAAAAGGTAGCAGAAAGACTCCGTGTATTATTATCATGGAGGACAAGGAGGAGGAGGAGGAAGAAGGAGAATGAAGAGGAAGGAGGAGATGGAAGAAGGAGAGCTCCACAGTAAATGCCACACAATGTTTTGGAATCACATAGTATGTCAAGTGCAGTGTCCTCATAGGAAGTATTAATTTCAGAGCCACCACCCCCGCCACCATTTTTGAAGAACAGCACACTGGAGTCATCGCTTGACACACTTCAAATCAGCTACTCCAGAGCGTATGCTAAATGGAACCATCTATGCTAAGATGCAATCTGCAAGTCAGCAGCAAGGCCAGGAGCTGCCGCTGCTAACTCGAGGCACAGTGGGGATAAAATGCAAGTATGCTGGGAGGAACATGATAAAAGAAAGGTGGGGAAAGCACCCCACGCTGCCCCAGATGATCTGTCACTCACACATAAAGCCATACCATAGGTACATACTACCTATATTCCACTCTAGCATGGTTCCTGGTGGGATAGTGGTTTAAGTGTGATGTAGTTTCAAGAATGGACTATAGCAGCACAGGAAAAAATAAGTCTGCTGCAACCCTTGTGTGTGTGTGTGTGAATATTATTTGCACACACAGATTCATTATAATGAGCACATTTCTGAATGCTCAAACTGAGATTCAGGTGTGAGACTGGAGATAAGCTAGGGAAGAGATACTTGCCTTGCCTTTCCTAATGGTCACTAATGGCAAAGCGGAGCCACCGTCACAATAGGAAGCTCCGGAACCAGATTCTGATGGTCTTACAAAAAATTGCCAAATAAAAGTAATTGAATTGAGTGTGTGTGAAAGGTGCTATGCTAACAAAAGTGGAAAATTAATTCTGCCAAAGGAACATATCACATGAATGAACTGATAGCACTGTCCCTAGATAGTGTGACAGTGAGATGATTTCAGTCATTGCATCCATGCAGCTTTCCAGGGACACATAATTAGGGGCAATATTTTCTCTTCACTCTTCCATGATGAAAGGCCTGATGAATCTCCCATGCTCTGGGACTGGAAGTGAAGTTGTCATTTGCCTGCTGTCCCAAATTTGACAAATTGTTCAATTAATTTAGGGACTGCTAGTTAGAATAATTCAAGATTCTGAGGTCCCACTTTTCTTCTGCCTGTCTAGATCAGTTTCAGTAAGTGTAGCCTGTGATGTCAAGGACTGCAATTGTGGTTATGAGGGTGGATTGCAATCACACATCCATCCTGAATGGCAAAATTGAGTGGGGAGAACTTGAGCCCTCATTCTATTTCTAAGGAATATAACATCAATCTGTTCAACTCCAGATTATTCTTCAAGCTTGATATCTACTTCCCCTTCCTGGGAGGAGCCTTCCTTTTCTTCTGAGAGGTGGTATACCTGTTGAGCCTCAAACAATGTTGTGCAATAATGATGGGAATGGCTGAGACTCAGTGGTTAGTCCAAAGTTACCCAGTGAGATGAATGACTGAGATAAGCTTGGCTGCTTGGATCGTGGTCCATGATTTAGCTGGGCCTTTGGGTCGCTACCTGTCAGGGTACATGGGTTTAGCTCACTTCGCTTCACTTATCATTGCCCAAACCTCCCTACAGCCTTTAATGCCACTTAACCTGAGATGCAGGCAAAGGAGTTGAATAACTGGAAGCATTTGCCAAAATATTTTGTGTATTCTCCTTCCTGAGCAATGCACATGCTTGTTTCCTACCTAAGATAGTTCTTGTTTGGTCCTATAATGTTCCAACCTTCCTGTCTCTTTTCTGTTATCACTGGTAAAAGAAAAGAGTGGATTTTCCCTTATCAACTCCAGTGTTCATGCAGGAAAAGCCACTCTTATTGCCACAAACTGAGCAGAGATAAAATTGGGGCTTCTCTTATTAGCCCTAGAGAAACTTTTCTCTAGTGCTGACAAAGGGAAGGGATTGAAAAAAATTGGAGTGAGACTTTGGGGGGATGGAGGATTTCTGTGGAGGGGCCCATATTCTAATATCTTCTGGCCCTTGGATGTACGTGGGAGTCAGGCTGGGCCACCCTTGATTTAAACCCAGTATGTTCCTGTTTCATTATCAGAAGCATATTAAATGAATGTTACAGTGTCCATTTTTGTTATAAAAATCAGCTACAAATCAAAGGACTGCTTTTGATGTCCTGGACCAAGAAACTAAGACTAAGAAAATACTAAAAAAACAGCTCTCTGCCTATGTCCCATTGTGTTATCTCGGTCCACTGGAGACACCCTGTTTACAGCATCATGTGAGCAAGCAAGTCACTATAAGAGGTTGTCTGGCCTGGAAAAGACTCCATGTCAAGTCTCAGGATTTGGGGAAATTCTGCTGGAACAGCTTTTGATGAAAGGTGAACAAGACTACACTTTGTGTAGGTTATCTGCTTCATTTGTTTGATTGGCTCGTTATAATATTGATCCCTTTTGTAGGCTTTGGAGTTGGGCAAATTGAAAGAGAAGCCAAAAGCAAGTTGTTTGGTGAGTGCTGCTTTGGGGTGAACTGCACCAACTCAGAAGAGCCTGAATCTCTTTTCAGAGGAGTTGGAACCACAGTAGACAATCAGACAGTCTAATATATACTTAGTCCCTCTTTTCTACCAAACGCAATTGGTTTTCAGCACATGGACTGGACACTCACAGTATAAGCTGGAAGTGAACCTCCTGTCTGCTTTGACTCACTTACAGAGGCAGTAACAGTGGAACTGTGGAACTCTCCCATGGGAGATTCACGTAAGTGAAACCTCTGAAGTCTCAAAAATAGCAGCTTTGGGAAATTATGCTGGTTAAAATCTGGTACTTTGCAAATGGGCAAACCTGTGCTATCCACTTGTCAATTTTGTTTTTAATTCTGCAGAGGCAGGGCAAAATTATTGCTAGATCACTGCACAGCTTAAGCTCTGGACTGGACAGTAGGCAGTGGAAGCAGGAGGGTCAACAGTCTGGCATTGCGCCCCCATCCCCCTAATTTTCTGAACAGGTGACTGCAGCCATCAAGACACTGAATGTGAACACACCCAGGAGGGAAGGTGTGTGTGATTCTTTCTCCTTCCTCACGGGGACTTTCTTAGCAGCCAATAAAGGAAGCTGACATGTGGAAACCCAAATCTGTTCACAGAGTGTTGCTGGATTTGGAGCATTGTTCCCAAAATAACAGGAACAAGTACACAAAAGGGCACCACATTTAGATAGCATTGGCAACACTGCATAACTTTGGTGCTATTTCTCAATAAACACCCATAGGAACATTGGCTGAGTCAGTGTCATGCTGGAACTTTGTAGAAGAAAATGAAGCTTTTTTGGAAGCTCTTCAACTGTTAGCAATTTCAGTAATTTTTGGAAGACACCCCCCCCCCGTTTTTATATTTTTATCTTTTGGGGCTGGGGTTGCTGCTCTGTTTCTGTGTTATTGTATCTTGATTGTATATGTTAATGTATTTTCAGCTAGATATTGTATTTTGTTTTCTTTGTTAGGTGTACTGAACTTGTTAGCAAGACAGAATATAAATGTTTTATATAAATACATACATCTCAAACCTAGATCTCTGGGTTCCCAGTCCAACACATTTATCACCAACCATCTATGAGTTAGTAGCTCAAGGGAAATATATAAAATGTATGGTTTTCAAAGCTCTAGCAATTTCATACTACTATATTATGTAATGAAGGATTGCATCAGAAAAGGGCAACTATATAAGTCGAATATTACTACAAGTGCAATTCAGTCCTTTTATTGAATCTTCAGTCCATGGAAGGAAGCAAACACCCATTTTCATGGGAACAAAATCCTTATAAATATTTTATAAATAAAGAATAAACATGTAATCTGCTAACTGCCATTTATTTATTATTATTATTATTATTATTATTATTATTATTATTTATTAAAACATTTTTATGCCGCCCCATTCGCCGAAGCCTCGGGGTGGCTTACAACAATAAGTTAAAATAATTATAATATCAATCAAAAATATAAACATTAAATTAAAAATACAAAAATACAGTATAAAATA
>NW_025335268.1:52500613-52557065 GCF_004798865.1 Varanus komodoensis
TATATATATATATATATATATATATATATATATATATATATATATATCCATCCATACTATATCAACTGAACATACTGTGAATAGCTGTTCCAGCCTGTATATTTCACTCTGCTTTCAGTCTCTGAAGGCTGATTATCTGTGACTGAGGTAAAAATGAGACACTGTCTGTCGGTGTGAGGGGGAGATGGCACACGTTTACAACACAAGGGCGCTGCAGAGGACAATAGGGCCCCGAGGCCCATGTGGCAATCATTAAATTCAGGAAGATCAAGGAAGTGCAGTGAACTTTTTCTCTCTCTCTCTCTCTATAGTTCCAGCTATGAGCAAGAAATTTTAGGCCAACCCTGGAGAGTTACAGTGTGGAGGAAATGGAAGATTAGGAAGCTACAAAGTTCCATTAGCGTAATGTTGACAAAGTTGTTTGGATGGGGGTGGGGATAAAAGCTTGGAAAGCAAAGGAGGGCAAGGATTTAGGAAACAGTTGCAATTCCTTGCCGTGGCTGTCTTTTACAGCAGTGATAGGTTTTAATGAGCTAACCTGTCAAATTTGAAGTTATGATCACAGATACACCAGTGTTGTAGTAAAGAGAAAACATGATGATTATAACTCCAGGACATTTTCAGAGTTGGAGCTGTGAAACCACCTTCCAGAGTCCCAAGGTAATAGAGAGGACACTCTTTTCTTTTCCAAGTGGATGAGGTGATAACAAAGCTTTCAATGTTACTATTGTTTGTGGCAGAGAAGCACAGAGGAAGGCAGAGAGTCTGGAAACAAATGAAGCAGAGCCTACATATTTCTCTCCTTATGGTGAGGTCCTTTCTCGATGCTAGCAGTTTAAATGGTAATATTGCCCAAATAGTTTGCATATCTCATTACAAGCTGAAGGCTGCATTTCAGCTGACTGAAGACCTTTAAGTTCAATGTGTTTTAAATGTCAAACTTAGGAAGTCAAGGAACAAGCACTGCTGAGTTCAATGAAGAGCTCCCCCCAGGTAACTGATGTGGAGGATTGCAGCCCATGCTGCCCCTAATGAAGGGGTCATTGTGTTACGTGCTTCTGTGCTGTGTTGTGGCTGTGGGTACCTGTTATTTTGGGCAGCCACTGCATGGTGAATGCCATGCACTAGTCCCTCCAGCACCTGTTCCCCAGCATTCTTTGTATCCCTAGAATTGTGGCCCCGCCTCCCTTGCCTTTAGCCCCACCCATCAGGAGCTGAAAGGCAGCCCTTGAAAGCTTCTCTCCCATTGAAATTGGCTCTTATACTGAAATAATGCAGCTCCCCTCCCATATGCATGTATTTACTGATGCCACAACTATTTCTATTTTATTCAAGCAACATGCCGCAGAAATAAATCCTTAATACAGCCAGTCCCCATAAAAGAGCACTTTCGGCAACTTGCACCACTGGGTAACCAGGAGATGTTTTGCAATACAGGAAAGGCCTCCCCAAATTTAATGCATCAAAATGTTCAAGTTTTTACTGCTATTCGGGAGTGAGCAGAGGAGACAGAAGGACAGAGAGAGAAAGGAAGAAATGCTGAGAAAGGCAGCTGAGAATCATAAGAAACCTGCCCTGACAGCCTACTACAAAACTCCATTAAAAAGAAAGCACCTAGATCACCTTCTTCACTGCCTTCATCTGCCAGGCAGACTTTGCTTTGAAAATGAATGTTACAATTGGAAGCTTTCATCTACCCTATGTGCTAAGATGCTAATCTCTTTTTTAAAACACATGTGCACACACGTTCTTTGGGGGGAAGGGATTACTTTGAAATGAGTTCCTTTTTTAATACTTATCTGAAATACAGAAGAAATCCTGGATCCTCTGAAGGAAAAGTAAACCCAACAGAATGTTAAAATAAACTAAACTAGCCACAAATACAGCTCATCAAAAGTGGGAAGGAAGAAGCAGTAAGATCAAGGTTTGGTGTTCTGCAGCTGTTTTATGCATCAGTTGCATCTTCTATTCTGTCAAAGTATCCACTGGAAATTGAAGGTATATTTTCACAACCCCTTTGCTCGAATGCGTGTCAAATATGTCACAGCACACGGAACAAGCATAATATAAAAATGCAAGCTTTTTCCCACTAAGTGCAATGTTACCACAAACATTTCCTCGCACCAGCCAGAGATGTGCATGTGTTTGAGGGAAGTGAAATGCTGGATTGTTTTCAATCCTATATTTGTAAAGCCAAATGTGTAAATGAATAAACATTTTCAGGTCTTACATATGCAACATTTTGCTTGTTTGTTTGGGTTTATTTTAAACTACACACACCATGAATCATGGAGATCATCTGCCCCCAAACTGCAAAGGAAAGTTGCAATACTATTCAAGGAAATAGACTTGTCATGCCCCTTTCTGCCAGCACACAGCACACAAACCTCCCTTGATGGTTTGCTCTGCTGTGTGCTTTCTCCCCCACCCCCCACCTCCCCAGCCCCAAATTGCAGACTGTGGTTTCTCCAAGCTGTAACCTTTTGAGAAGCACCCTGCTTTTCCAGATCAGTTTCTGGTTCTTCATCAATTTCGGAAGCTCCACTCCACAGCTTCAGGAGGTTCCATTCAGTCACGGTGACATTCCGCAGCTGCTGCTTCTACTCCAGCTTGGCTAACACCTTGTAAATGTTACGTTTCAATGATCAGCGGAAGAATGATGTAGAAAATGGGGAAATAGGGACAATTTTCTTACTTCTGAGTAGAATGCTGTTTTATGTTTTCTTTTCCACTTTTGGATAGGGTAAGGAAATGTTTGTTCCTTATGTTTTGTTTGGCTAGTACAAATTAAGTCCAGTAGGGCTTACTTTGGAGTTATACTTCTGCATGGCAATGGGGCTTATTTCTGAATAGGCATACACAGGACTGTGCTCCTTTTCTGAGTTGTGAGTCTGAATACTACATGCTTTAATGTGGGTATGTACTGCATGAATTAAGGTTGGGATGAACATTTTTGGAATCTTTCCCTCCAGAATCATAACAGCATAGAACAGAGCGATTCAGAAGGGGCCTCCCGGGCCATCTTGTCTGACCCCCAGCTCCAGCCAGCTCCACTCATGACAAGCCTACCATGTGCATGTCCAACACTTCCACAGAATCCACAGACTTCCTCTTGTGCTTGACCTGGTCCTGCAAAGCAAGCCAAGCCAAGAGGAAGTCCAAAATGCTCAAAGATCCCCAGTGGCACGACTGGCAACCTTCCCCATCAGGAGTGGCTGCAGGAGAGGAGCTGCAAGTGGACTCACCAGCTGCCATTCCTGGTGGCCAACCTGGTTCCCCATTTGCTGCAGCCAGGAAGAATGGCACTGCTTACTCAGCCTGTGGGGCTCAGTTCCTGGCCAGTGCCCCACAAACACGGAATGCACTCCAGCTTGGGCTTGGGGCTGCTGCGAAATGGACCAGAGCCAGGAAGCCAAAGCAGGGACTCTGACAGAATTTCCACACTAAATGGATTCCTCCCACATCCCCAATCTGGATGGTGGCTTATTTCTGTGTTGTGGGGAGGGGGTTGCGCTTTCCTGAACGGCAATGAAGATTACTTCTGGGTAGGGATGGTAAGTTTGTCCTCTGCTTTTCTGACCGAACTGCAGTTAAAAACCCTACTTTTGGTCCTGTCCACTTTGCCTTTGGTCTTGCCCACCACTGGAATGCAGCCTGGAAGACCTTGGCTCCAACTGGAATTTAGTCGCTGGGCTATATGTGCTTACCTGGTAATGAGCACCACTGCATTCAATGCAATTTACCTCGAAGGAGTTGGAGGGTGGGTCTTTTGCTGATCTCAACAGAATGGGGCTGGGGGCAATTTCCCTTTTCCTTGCAGCCCCCTCTGGGAAGCCCCTCTGGAATAGAGTTCAACATGGGAAATTTCTCATTGCAGAAAAAGAAGTCCCCGCACATGATATCGGATTTCACCCATTGCCTCTATATTACAAGTGTGCTGTATCAGAGGTGTACCAAATATTTCCCTCTTTCAGCTTTTGCAGAGAAGCAACTCATTTTGTAGGGATAATCCCCCCAGGGGCCCTCACACACAGACACACTCACATTATTCCTCTCTTTTCAATACCATTTCCTTCTTAGTCCCCCCCCCCCACCACATTCCTCAATTAGCTACATAGTTAATTACAAAGTAAGAACCACACAGAAAAGCAAGGAAGAAAACAAACAAAGAAGTGGATAGATGGATGGGTGCTGGGAAACAGTTTATTGAATGCTTATTTTTGGACTAAAACACTTTTGGGGGATTTAGGAGAAAGGACAGCAGAATTCTGCTAATTTTGGAGCAGAAATAACTTCAGGTAGCTGCTCTCTCCCATGTGAGGGCAAGTGAAAGACAATAAATATAAATGAACATCTTCTGAAAGAATTGCTGGAAAAAAGGCAGAAAGCAGAGACATTTTCTTGGTTTAGGTTTGTTTGTTTTCTTTTAGGTCAAGCATGATGTCAAAAGGTTAACTGCTATATAGCCTAACAGCCGCAGACCCAAGAACCAAGGGATAATGCATGAGCAATGTTAAAATAAACATGAAATGAAATATATTTATCAGACAGATATGCAGTTTAGAAGTACTGTGACTGTTTAAAGATCACATTTGGTGCCAACGCACCAACATTAGACTGCTCCTTTGAGTCTATCATTCCTATCCATTCGCATGATCAAAGGCTACATATTTTGCCCTGTCGTATCCCTATGGAAGAACTATTTATTTATTTAAGGCAGGAGTAAAAACATCCACATACGTGTGAATCACCAATACCTTTTATGATACTTTTACTAGGGTAAGTGGGTTGGATTTCCATTAGAAAAAGATCATTTGTGCTAGTATTTCGAGGATTAATTAGTTAATGTTTGTACAGCCTTGAAGATGAAAAGCTCTACATAAGCGCTATGTCTTAATGTAGTGTGCAACAAAAATCTGGAAACGAGTCTTCTCTGTCTCATCAAAGGCAGACTTTTGGCACTTGATAGTTATTAAGTGATCTCCCCCATTTGTCTAGCCTTTTGTTCAGAGAACCTATCATTTATTATTCTCTGTGTTGCCAGGAGATACATCTGAATGGCTCTGAGCTTGAATTAACACCAACAAACTTCCAGGGAATCAGACAACAGGAAGGAATAGTATTATATGAATTCTATTCTATTGTAATTCTTGCATCTGTGAAAGGTTTTATGTACAGTATAGGAAGTATGTTCTAAACAATAAATGTTCTATGCATTATAAATCTGACATCAGCAGTAGCAAACCTGGAAGACTATAGCAAAACTGACTAGATAAAAATTGAAATAGCTGCAGGACAGGAAGAGAATATATTAGGAAATACAAAATGGGGAAAATCATTGACATAAATCAAAACTGCTTCTAAGCACAGTGTATCTGTTATTGCAGAATTATTGGGTGTGACAGGGTTCACTTAAGCATCCCTATGTAGTAACCCATGCAAGCAAAGACTGAAAAATAACTTTGAACCAGGCTGAATTTCTCAATTTTAGGGCCATAAAATGTCCATTTTTGTCATAAAACTAGACCAGCAATGGGCAAGTTGTGGACTCCTAGATGTTTTGGCCTACAACTCCCATCAGTCCTACCCATCACAGGTGATGGTAAAAGAAAGTAGGAGTTCTAAGCCAAACCATTTGGAGTACCACAACCTGCCCACCTCTGGCCTAAACCATGGTTTCACTCAGTGGTGAAGAAATGTGAGCCCACATCAAGAGCATATCTAGCTTCTAGCTGCTCTTCTCTGGCCTGCCCTTTCTGCCCTATTCTGTTTTCTCCTAACAGAGAAGGGGAAAAAAGATCATACTGGGTGGAGTCACACACTTTACTACAATGGGAAACCCCAAGAGCCATGAAACCTCAATGAGGCTGATTGGGCTCATTGTAGTTGCTCCCCTCCCTCCCTCTTCATTCCTCCAGGAGGTATTCCAGAAATGAGGAGCAATACTCCTTTCTTTGACAGCCTTGATAAGAAGCAGAGTTGGTTTGCCATGGCTGTCAAGCGGGATCTGTGACACAAACAGGACACATGCTCTGAAGGACAGCACAGAAGACTGGGAACTGCCCCAGCATCCATTGCAATGAACTACAAACAAGATGCAATCAATCAAAAATATTCAGTTTCATATAATAGGTGCCAGAACAGCTACACACACGATTAACAGCAATGCTTTAGTGTTATGATGGAACATAAGTGAAGCTTTTGTTTGAAATAAAAATGCAGTACACAGGAGAAGACGGAGTTGCTTGCTCCAATTTTAACCTGAAGCGGTGCCTGGCAGCTAGAATGGCTGACACAGATCTGTTTTACCCACTTCTTCACATTCCAAAAAACTTCACAAAGCTGGCTGTCCCATGCCCATTGTTTCTCCTGTTCCCCTTCTTCTGTAGTACTGCCCACCATGATCCTGTGGTCTTCAGAGTAGCAGTGAATTAGCACACTAAGGAATGCTTTATGGGAACTGCTTGAGTCTAGGATTCTCTCATGTGACCAGAATCAACCAGTATTGTGACAGTGCATCAGTGCTGGAACGCAGATGTGAGACATCCCAGCACTGGATCTGTGAGCTGTGAGCTGTAATTTGTTGTCAACTACTGTGTGGATGCACTGGTTCTAATGACGTGAAAGGAAAGTATATTTTACTTTATTAACAGAGTGTGATTTATTTGTAGCCCATTACAATGGTCTTGGGTTAACCCAGATAAACTATTCAGTGGGGCAGGGAAGGGGGGAGTAACCTTCCCAAGGACATTTATCTTTTTATCCACCACCACCCTCACGTCAGCACATAGATGTACCCAATCTGCAAGCTACCATTGTAGGGAATGGGGAGTTGGTGCACGGCTCCACCGACTCTGTATATCAGGAGTCCTCAAACTTTTTCAATAGGGGGCCAGTTGAAAGGCAGCAGCAACCGGTGCAGGCTGGTGAGGCGGGGGTGCCTGGGTGCGCAGGCCGGTGAGGCGGCATCAGGCATGCGTAAGGTGGTGGCGTGTGTGCGCAGCAGTGGCTCGCTCACTCGGAGATCTCCCAGCAAGCCCAGAACCATCTCTGAGCAGGCAAGCCATGCCTCCTCACCCACGCTGTGAGGAGGGCAGCGAGCACGAGAGTGCAAGGGAGGTGGGCAGTGGTGGTGGCTTGCTCGCTTGGAGATCTCCCAGTGAGTCCAAAACCATCTCCAGGTGAGCAAGCCACCACCTCCCGCCTGCACAGCCAGGCAGCGAGCATGCGTGCAGGCACTGGGCAGCAGGCAGGCGTGCAGGCAGCAGGCAACGGCACGGGCCAGATAAATGGGCATGGCAGACCAGATCCGTCCCACAGACCGTAGTTTGAGGACCCATGCTGTATATCATGCAAGTGACTCATGCCTGGAGAACAGAGGGTAGGCATTGTCTGCAGAAGGAGGATTCAATAGACAGGAAAGCGAATTCACAGATCTCCCATTCTCTATTCTACATTTTCATGCACGCCTGCATGCTCACACAAGCAAGAGCATCAGACTAGAAAATCAGGTCTGATTCAATGTGGCTCTTCTATGAGTAAGTTCGGTACCACATTCAGACTGGTCTAAGTCTTAGATAAGATGCTACCATGGTATACCGCAGTAAGTGGTCATGTACAATATTCAGAATATTATTTTCAGAGGAAATAAATATTTTCAAAGCAAGCCAATACTCGATGATTATGGCTACAAATGTCTCTAGCCACCATAACTGTACTGTATTTTTAATTCTCTAGAAGTGTAACATAAGAAACAGGATATCTTTTAGGGAGAATTGCTCAACGGACTCCCTGACAGGGTACATGTTCTCCTAGGGAAGCCTTCTTGAGAAAAGCAGGGTCACTAATTCCTCCTTAAACATTAGCAGGTATTAGAGTGTGTGTGTTGGAGCAGGGGAGACTAATAGCAACTAAATTTCTTTGCAGCTTTGGTTTTCACTACTTTAAATAACTATTTATTGATCTCTAATATTTTATACTACCCAATAATTAAATTTCTCTTGGTGAGTTACATCAAAAATTTGAACCATAGAAGTAATACAATGCAAACAGAACATCTAGTTGAGAATAAAACTGGAAACAGTTTAAATCCATTAAAACCAGCAACAGCTAGTAACTTTAGTATTAAAGATCTGAAAAGGGCTGCAACATACACTCACTCTCTTGCAAATAAACCTCACTGTATATTTACTCAGAAGATATTCTTAAGAAACATGTATAGGCTTGCACTGTTAGTTTCATTCAAAGTAGACATGTATAGGATTGCTCTGTAAGATATTTCAAATTTCAAAGGCCTGTGGGAAAAGAAGTTATTTATTTGGAGTCCAAAAGAATAATTGTGTGTTAAGACCTAGTGTGGTGTAGTGAGTAAGAGCATGGGACTGGGACTCAGGTGATCTGGATTCTAGTCCCCAATCAGTCAAGGAGCCAAGTGGGTGACTCTGGGTCAGTCACAGACTCTCAGTCCAACCTGCCTCACCGGGTTGTGGTTGTGGGGATAAGATTGAGAGCAGGAGGAGAATAATGTAAACTGCTCTGAGCTCCTTAAAAAAAAAGGGGGGGTGGGATATAAATTAAATAAATAAATGCAATATGGGTGCCAGGAAGCCGCTCTGCAGAGAACATTCCATCATGAGAGGGAAAGGTTCACTGCTGGAAAGACTCTGTCTAGCAGACTGCACTTTATTTTGCCAAGGCACAGATCGAAGGGGCTCTGAAGATGATCAACAGCAACCGACAACAATTATGAGCTAGCAAGAAAAGCAGAATCTCACTATCAAGGCATCCTCACTAGAGTGTGAGCAAGTTATGAATACATCACTAACTAGAAACTGCTGACCTTAAAGAATTTTTCGCAGACCGCATGGGTTACTCTCAATGTAAATGTATTTCGCACATATTTGTCTTTTGAAAACATCTGAGTCTACGTTCTTATGTGACAATGAGGCACCTGTTGGAAGTAATGAGGGGTTTTAGAGCCAGAGTGAGGTATCCATGTTCCCCTTCTTTGCCCACCAGAAAATAAGGCCAAATCGACCAATTTATAACAGATAATTCCTCTCACAAAATGCCAGGGATGTGCCACACTCTTTGTCTCCCTCTTCCTCTGCTTAGAGGAGAAAGCGCATTTGGTAGGTTTAATGGCTTTTAAGGAGCTGTGAGTAGAACAGTAATCTGCATTTAAATAGAAGAATCTGCAAGAATGTATTTCCCTTTGCCTCATTGCTAGAGGCAAATCTTCGTGTATGCATAATGGTAAAAGGAAACCTCTGATGCAGCTCTATTGTTTGTTTCTGTGGTAAGAAGGTGACAGGTATGACTTTTTAAAAGCAGCACTGCAAGCCAGCTGTTTATTCACTAACAGCTAAGCACACTTCTAACTAAAGGTGCAGGTGGACAAGCAGGCTGGTTGAATTTGTGCTCCTGGTACCAGATAGCTCAGAACAAGCAAGATAGCTTGGGTTGGACCCCTTCCTTGAGGTTTCTTCTCCACACTTCTGGTTGTTTGCTGTGTTGGGAGAAGTTGAAGTGTGCAAACACAGAACAAATTAAAGTGCAAGCCATGTAGCAGAGGCAGTGTGGAATATCAGTTGAAGTGTTGGACTTAGGAGATCCAGGTACTAGCCTCACTCAGCCCTGAAGCTCACTTGATGAGTTTGGGCCAGTCACTAACTCTCAGCCTAACCTACCTTACAGGGCTGTTATGAGGATATGCCATTATTTGTTTTTCGGTGCCAGGCTAAGACCTTTTTATTTAAAACTTATTTTAATTGTTAATTTATTTATTTAACTAGGTTTTTTTTCTTTTTTTAATTTTTAGCCGAGAGGTTTTATTGAGGTTTTATGGCACTGGGGTTTTATTGTATTGGGGTTTTAATGTATGGTTAATTTTTTTTTGATGTTGTGAGCTGCCCAGAGGCTTATTTCGATGGGGAGGCATAAAAATGTTTTAAATAAATAAATAAAATGGCCAGAAGGAGAACCATGTAAGCAGCCTTGGGTTCCTCACAAGGGGACATGAGGCAGGATAGACATGTAATTTAATCCTACTATTAGATCTTTGAGAAACTCCTTCAGCTGCTTTCCACTTATTTTGCTTTTAGTCAAATGGCAAAGGCCTCCCCACTGAGTTATTTGACTGTATTAACTTTGCACCCAGTTGCTAAAATGGTTCAGTAACATCCTGGTTTATAACATTCAGTTCTTCTGTATTTAGTGGGATATTATTGTGATTATATTAGACATGGATTTGAACTATTTTGTAAGCCACTCTGGGGGCTTTTGGAGTCAAAAGGCAGTACATAGAGTAAAGCACACTTTCGTCTCCTGTCACAAAACAAATTTGTGAGATCATTAGGCTGAGAATGACTGTCCCAAATTCATCTAGTGACCCCCAAAACAAAATAGGGATCTGAACTTCTATCTCCCCAGACTTAGTCTGGCAGTCTAACCACCATATTACACTGGTTCTCAATATTCATTTTACATACCACGTCCCTTCTAAATCAAGTGCAAGTTAGCAAACCAGATGTGGCATAAAAGATCTATAGAGCTTTTCTTGGCAGTCTTTGCTTTTTCTTTACAGCAGCTGTGGAGATTCCAAATTTGATAAGAGTAGTGACATGGGGACAGGATGCACAACCATATTCTGATAAGCCTTTGTCCTGATGTTAGGAGGTTTTGAGCAAGGGGAACATCAAACTCCCATTGAGCCATTGTTTCCATCACATTTGCCATGGTGGATAAGCATTGTAAGATCTATTTTATTGAAGAGCACTGTCTAAGTGGCATTCCTAGCAGTCCTTTTAACTCAAGGAAAAAAGGGATGAGCTCTCCGTAAACAATATCAGAGCAGTCCCTGACATTTGAGGAATGGATCATTTCCTGGGAAAGAGCCTTCTCCCACATTAATATCTGAAGAAGGCATCTGCGTGAAGCCTGGGCTGGCAACTCCTTCTCAGATAGCTTCCTTGCTGCTTTGCCTCAAATGTGCTGTCCTGTCCAAGACCCTGTCATCTTCTGCTTCCAAAGGCCAGACAATTAGTTTGCTCAGTCTAGTTTAGGATTAACAACATCAACAAAGAAAGGAGGGTTTCAAGTAAAAATCCTCCTAAGCAGATTCTGAAATATGTCAGAAAATAATAGTAGTAGTAAGAGGAGGAGGAAGTCTTCACCCCATTCAGGTGTTTCCCTTGATTTCCTTGATTTTCCCTGGGTCTTCTCAAGCCCCTTCATCTTTCTCTACCCCCTTTTTTGTTTGCTTTTCTTCCAGTCTGTTTTTGCTTTCCTGAACAGCTTTCCTTTCTCCTGGGCCTTCTCTATGGCTGAGGATGTTCTCTAAGCATCCCTAAATATGTCTCTCCTTGCTCTTTGATCTTCCTTTTATTCTCCTTGTTCTCCCTCACTCTGCTTCATCACCATCTCACTTAAGGTGGTGCTCAGTTTGACTCATGGAGCAAGCTACAAGTGAACAGTCAGAAATGTCGTCGGGGGAACCATTGCTATCCAGGGCCACTCTGTCCTTGACATTTGCACTGAGGGAGCCCAAACATGTGCAGGAAAAATGAGAAACACCATGCGTGATTCATTGGGCACTGAGTAAGGGAAAGCTCCACCAATCTCCCACCTGATCAAAGTTTCTCCCCTGGGTCTTGGCCTGTTTCCCAGAGACCCATTAACTATTCTCCCTTCAAAAGGTGCTCCTTCAAAGCACTTTTCTTTCCTTTTAGAGAGGGAACCAAGCAGGGAGTAGGAATGGTTTCGATCTGGAAATATCCTGTGTGGTTCTGACAGATTTTTCCCAAGGGTTAAGTACCCCTGCCATGCCCCATTACCAGGATCAAATCTGAAGTCCACAGAAGCTGCAGGATTTTTTTAATCTATATGTCAATATACTCCACATGGGTCTTGTGTCACATCTAGTTTAGCCTTTAACCAGTAAATTAGACTCCAAGTCTAATTATTTTCCCTGTCTTTTACCTTCCAAAGAAACCAGTTTTAAGCTAGGCATTTTTATTTAATCTTGACACATGTAACCCCTTTTCAGAATTGTTGGGTTCTAGCCAACTAAAATTAATGAAACATGAACAGTGGAACTCTTGTTTAAAAGATCTCCATACCTCCATCAGAATGCCTAGCGCATGTAGAATGTGCGTGCACCAATCTTAATAGGTTTCTAACGACAAGATCCTTCCCTGAAGAATCAATGGGCAATATCCAATGGGGAAATTGTGCCCCTGCCGATTCCTTTCCACTCCACTCCACCAAGTACCTTCTGCAAGCAGTGGGTCCTGCCACAGAATGTTTCTTAGAAGTCCTAAATGAGAAAAAATGTCCATTTCTAGAAACAGTCAGGTTAGTGGAGCTTCCTTATATGCAAGCTCTAGCAACAGGCTCCAAAAATCAGCATTTTCATTCAGTTTGGAAGCACTGAATTGCTATTGTGCAAGCAGTGGGACCACTTATGCAGTGGGATTGGGTGGTGATGGAAGAGAATCTGCAGGCGTGTAGAAGCACCCAGTTGGAGTCTTTCCAAAGTGTGTGTAACATTGTTGAGATAATATTATATAGAATCCCCCTGGTGGATGAGAGCTGAAGTCCAAGGTTTCTTGAGGGCACCTGGGGAAAGCAGCAATACAGCTTGGAAGTTCTGCTGTAGCCACCGTGTCACAAAACAGATGGTCTGCAGAGTGAAAACTTATACAAAGACAGACCCAGAGAAAGGCAGAAGCTAAAACAAGGTGGAGTGGAAAAGGAAGTCATAATGGAGCTGAAACCACTCTTTGGAAGGAAAGTAATGCAACCTCTGAAGCTGGAAACAGTAAAGCAGTGAGCTGATGGGCACTGGGTATTCTCATCATACGATAAGAATTAATGTGAGACTAAAAAACGGAAAGAATGCTATATTGGAGACCTCATTACATAGCCACCTCTCAGTCTGCAGCTACCATTACAAAATAAATTAGGAGTTTTATGGATAAAGTGGGTTTGGAAACCCAAAGGTACCAGAAAATGCCACCCCAAGCCAAAGCACCATGCTCAAGTAAGTTTAAGAAAAGGCCCACATGAAACAGAATCCCAAAATTCTCTGCTCTTATTACATCATTTAGGACTCTAGAAAGAGGCTCATACAATATTCTGCATATGCATAACATAGAGTGTTAATACCCATAATAATAAAGGATGCTGATTTTAATTTAAGCTATGATGAGCAACACATGTGCAGTTTTTAATGATCATTGGATAAGATACATAATGAAAATAATTTCACCACAATATATTAAATGTCTGATGCCTCTTTGGCACTTAGCCAGTCTGCAAAGCCGAAATGGACCAGCTGGGCATCCTTGAAACTCTAACCCACAAATTTTAGTACTCCCCTTTTATGTGTCCTCTATAAACCAATCATAAAAGACCAAATTTTGGATGCCGCAGTTATAGCTGCTTGTACAATGAGGAAAGTAGGCAGAGAGATTTCAGAAGCATGCACAGATTTTCTAGAGCCTCTCAGATAAGTGAAGCTTTTATAAGGAGTTCTGAGTAATTGAGCTCACTCTTGCAATGTTGTGTGAGGAACCTTTTTGTCCTATTTGTGCCTATAAGTCAGTGTGTCCTACAGACTGTAGTGCACTGATGAAGTGAAAGATGGATTAAGCATAAGAACAGTAATCATTGTAAGAAGCGTGTAAACACTAAAAACTCTCCCAGATCTGACCACTGAGACATCCAGCTTAGATGTGTCTACCTTGCCTTCCAGTAGCTCTCCAGGGTTTCAGACAGGGCTTTTTCCCAGCCCTACCTGGAGGTGTCAGGATTTCAGCTTGGGCCCATATAGTTACTACACTTGACCTTTTCCCAAGGTAAGAGGAGCAGACTATGGAAGCCAACCATCTTTCTGCACTGAGAATCTTAAAAATTCAAGGAATGCATGTAGGCAGTCCAAAGCATATAGAAGGCAAAATGTGTCTCAGCTTTCTCAGATCACTCCTGTACAGCTTCCAATGCCTATAGAAAAAAAAACTGCTTGACCTTTCACTGCTTTGTTAGCATCTACCAACATGTTTCCCAGTACATTTCCTAGTAGATTTTCAGTACATGTATCTATAAAGCAGTTAACTGATTAAAGAGTGTTTTGTTGATTACACAACTCTGCGAACTGCTAAATAAATTAATTTCCCCCAGACAGCACATATTTGCATATAACCAAACCCTCAGCATTTGGAGATGTTTTGAGAGGCTGAAAGAAGTGGAATATAACCTATATGTCGCCACTCACTGTCAGAAGGAAATGGCACCTTTCATCTTTTCCTTCTGCTTCCCTGTTATACAGTATCACCAGACTCAAAAACGGTTCAAAAGATAAACAATAAAATGCCTTCAGCTCTCCACATCCTTGGATCAAAAAATGTCAGCACTGATTAAATGTGGCTCCCACTGGTTAATCAGCTAAAGCTTTAGCTAATTGATCCACCAATTAAACTAACTAAAGCTGAAATCCAATACATATTTACATGCGGGTAAGCTCCACTGAACACAGTGGGATGTACATCTGAGTAAACAGGCATAGGATTGCTCTGCAAAAGCTGCCTCTTCATATATCGTTTAATTATGAGCAGTAGCATAAGAACATTTACAGGTGGCAGATGGGGAGGATCATTGCCCTGCATTTAATGTTACAGACACTTTATACTTCAGCAAGTTCATCCTGCTTGCCTTGGTCCAGCTTTCAGATCTCAAGTATTAACATTCGAATACACACACCAGGATTCAGACACGCAGAGAGAAGACTTGGTTTTCTCTGCCTAGTCCTGTGCCCTTGCCAAACCCACTCTCTGTTTACCATAATGTAATTTCAGTCAGTTGTCAGGTCACTGGTTTTCCACTTACAGTGATCAGATTGCAGCTGCAAAAGTTTCCATTTTGAGAGACAGTTCACATCTCCCCCTAACATGCATTCTAGACAGCATTTGTTTAAAAATTGGCTTGGCTCAGAACCTATTTCAAGGCAAAGGAACGATGAAGATAGGTGCCAGCTTTAAGGCACATTGTGTATTAGATGACCTCTGATGCTCAGGCAGCAAGTTCGTGAATTTTAAAACAAGGCCTTCTCTGCAGAGAATTATTTATCAGCTGCTACTGGTGTGCTGTGGTGTTTACCAGGAGGTGATCATTATGAGAAAGCATGCATCCTGCAGTGTTTCCACGCAGAAATTACCACTTCACAAATGCAAGAGAAGATGCCTGGACTGTAGCTAGCAGTCTCGGCTGACTTCTGAATTGTTTGTGGCTGTTGCAAAGCAATGATATTTAAATTATTGATGTATGTCAGATCTCTCTGTATGAATACACAGCCTTGTGCCACTGATGTCCTCTTCAAATCAGTGTTTGGGCAGATGGCGTTACACTCCCTTTGAAAGATCAAGTTCATAGTCATGGGGTTACTTCTAGAGCCATCAGTGTCACTGGAGGTCCAAGTGGCCTTTGACTAGCTTTGACTGGCATGTCAGCTGCAGGAACAGCTTTGTTACTGGGTTCAGCCAAGCAACAGCAGGAGCAAGCCTGGGTGGACCCCAGACTCTGAGCCAAAAGGAGCCTTAGGCAAGACTTAGAGCCAAAACCAGTTCTGTTCTAGTGCACTTTAGAATAAACAGAGACAGAGGTGGAGTTAAGCTTTCCCAAATCAGAGTCTCACAAGAACTACAGAAAACATACATTATATACACCACGTCACAAGCATGATGTCCGGATTCATGCACATACAGTTTACAGAAGAACCCTTTATTTTTCCAAGGACTTCCCTTCCCATGTGTACTAATAATCTCTCAACCATTCACATCCACCTCATATTTCTGCCCCTACTGTAATTCATAATGTACAGTGGTACCTTGGCTCACGAACTTAATCCGTTCCACAACTCTGGTTGTGACCCAAGTCAAATTTCCCCGTAAGAGTCAATGTAAATAAGGTTAATCTGTTCAGTAACTTTTTTTTTAAATCAGAAAAATTTGAAACAAAGTGACAAAGAACAACAAAGTAACAAAGTGCTGTACAGTACAGTGGAGAACACTAACTTATTGGGGGGGGAGGTTATTGTTTTGAGGGAGAGTCCCCCTCCATAAGGACATTGGGAAGATCACTTTCAGGGGTTTGCTCTCTTTGTCTCTTAGCTGCAGGGTCAATTTTGGTGAAAAATCTGTCTATAGTCACTTGTTTTTTCCTGCGCTGCATAACCCTCCAGAAATGAGAGACCACGTTATTGTTCATCAGATTCAACACTCTGTTCGTTACAGTTATGTTGGGGTGGTGCTTCTCAACGAAATCCTGGCACTCGTTGCATTTTTTCATCATGGATTGTATCACATCACTGCCAACCTCCTCCCTGTCTTCCTCTTTGTCCGTGGAATGCTCCTCAGCCAGTGCCTTCTGCTGCTCACTCTGGAGTTCGGCAAGTTCTTCTGTCGTCAGCTGTTCTACGTCTTCCCTGCACGAACACAACTGCGATCATGGCCATCTCCCCACTCGGGTGGGGTGGGGTGAGGTGGGGAGATGGCTGTGATCGTGCTGGTTGGGTGGAGGAAGATGGCCGAGATTGCACCCATACGACTTCCCTGCACGAGCGCAACTGTGATCATGGCCATCTCCCCACTTGAGAGTGAGGGGAGGAGAGGGCCATGATCTTGGTTGCCACCCAATGCAAACTTTGCGACCCAAGTCAAAATTTTCATGAGATTTTTGTTTGTGACCTGATTTGGTTGTGAACCAAGGCGTTCGTGAACCAAGGCACCACTGTATTTTACTACTTTTATTGAGATTCAAACTGGTTTCAAGCACCACGAGTTCTCCCCATTTGCCTCCTTCTGAGATTCTGCTGACTTGTCACAGGAATTCACATGGGGTTCATTGCTCTTTTCTCCCCTGCCCCCTCCTGGACACAAAATGCAACAAGGTTGTGTTAATTAATTAATTAATTAATTAACGCTTTTCTACCCTGTCTACCACTAGCTTCTCGGGATGGCTTATGATGGCTTTCTTGATCTATGTGGTCTTCATTAGGCTAAACTACATTAGGAGTTTTGGGGCTGCTGTTATTGGTAACAGACTGGCCACAACAGTAAATCATTAGTAACCTCAAGACTGTATGATTGCAACAGCCTTTATAAGGGGCTGCCATAAGGCTGGTCCGAAAGCCACAGTTAGGGCAAAAGGTAGCAGCTCAGCGGCCTCTTTTCAAAATGTAACTCTTTTGCTGCACTGGCTGCATATGCATTATAAGGCCAGGTTTAGGGTCTTGTTATTAATATATAAAGTTCTTTTAAAAATCCTTAAGTCTGCTTGAGAGAACATTTCCCCCCTTATTAATCTGCCCACTCATTATTCACTGAGGCTCTTGATGGCTCTGCATGGCTTCATGGCTGGGTTGAAACCCAGCTGGAATGGAGCTTTCCATGTGGTGGGAGCTTTCACTGGATATCCACGCCTGTGGTGGGTCAGATGGGCTCCGCAATGGCTTCATTTCCAGCACCCACCAAAGTCACCGTTATTTAAACTTTTAATACTGTGTGTCATTCTCATTATTTTTCATTGTGCATCACTCTGGAATCTACTTAGAAGTGGCACATAGACATACTATTAATAAAAATAATATAAAAATACATATAGCAAGTATCAATAGGAGGACAAACTAAAGAAAAAATTGATTCAGGGGAGGGAGCTATCTAGTAAACCATCCTCTCTTGGGCTCCTGAAATTCCTTTTGCCTGTCCATTTATCCTCTTCTCTGGATATTTTATTTCAGTATGGAAAGTGGAAGACTGCAATCACCCAAGTGTATGCTGAGATGGTACAGTTATGCAAGGGAAGCTTATCGGTGTGTTTGAATGAATTAGCTTGTAGACGAGAGTGGAGACTGAGGAATAATAACATGGTTGTAACTGCTAGGCCTGAATTTAAAGTGCTTGGTCCATCAGGGTTCGTGTTGCCTAGCAACAGCAACCATACTTCATGCCTCAGTAAACATGTTAGCCTGGACATGGACTGCAGCTGCAGGAGGAGCCTTGTGTATACAGATCATGGCAGCATGGGATGGCCATACCCACTGGGGTAGGGAAGGAAGGGGGAACTTCAGAGCCAACTTGGGCAGAAAGTGGATCTCCAGATGTTTTAGACTTCAGTTCCCAGCATTCTTGACCAAGCAGGGGTTTCTTGACGTTCCAAGCATCTCAATATCTACCTCATACTGTATAAAGGAAGTGTAAAGTGATATGTGTGTTGCCAATTTCAGCACCCCAAAACACCCAAAAGTTGTTGGCCAGAGGGAGGCCACATAGGGAA
The DNA here is from genome assembly GCF_004798865.1 of Varanus komodoensis. Classification (NCBI taxonomy): domain Eukaryota; kingdom Metazoa; phylum Chordata; class Lepidosauria; order Squamata; family Varanidae; genus Varanus; species Varanus komodoensis. The sequence goes on from NW_025335268.1 coordinate 52,518,944, forward strand.
AAAGCCACAGCCATATTGAATTTCCTGTCTCAGAAGGGAGTGGGGATAAGAACAAAATGAACTTTGTGTAATCCACAGCTAACAAGTTGGCCTGACCTAAAATACAGTAGTCAAAGGGACCACAGAAACTTTTTATAGACACCATGAAAGTTGCAAATGTGCATGTACTGGGGTGCAACTTTTGAGACACTGCTTTGGGCTGTGTATCCCCTATTAACTCCCTTTATTCTATAGTGCACTAGAATACATCTTGTTTGGCTCGAAGTCTTGTCTCAGGCTCCTTTTGAGTCAGGGTCTGGGGTCCACCTGGGCTTGCCCTAGCTGTTGACTGGCTGAGTTTGGTAACACATGCAATGCATATTGGGGCAAAACTCCCACCTTCGAGTATACATTGTTGGGATCAAAGCCATCAGTGACCGAGCAAGAAAGAGATCTTGGGGAAGTAGTGGGCAACTCGAGAATATCAGCCCACTGTGTGGCAACGGTGAAAAGGCAAATTCCATGCTAGGCATAATTAGGAACAGAACAGAAAATAGATCTTACCCCCTTATACATATCCATGGTACAACTGCACTTGGAATTTGTGTCCAGTTCTGGTTTCTTGACCTGAATAAGGACATTACTGAATTTGCAAAAGTACAGAGAAGGGCAGCAAAAATGATCATTTTTGATCAAAGGTGGAGCATCTCTCCTATGAGGAGAGGTTGCAACAGCTGGGGGGGGGGGGCTCAGCTTAGAAAAAAGGTGAGTAAGGGGAGACATGATAGAGGTGTTTAAAATTATGCACCAAGTGGAGAAAATGGGAAGAATTGAAGTGAGAGAAATGAAATGACTCTTCAACCTAGGGACAACCTTTTGCATGTAGCCAGTCCCTCTACACACACATAAACATAATGGTCGCCGCTGGCAGTAAGCACTCAGCGCGTGACCACACGACTGATCCCAAGCCGAGCAGCATCCCAAGCCGAGCAGCACCCTCACAATTATAACAATTTACACCCCTGTGTACTGCAAAGGGGGCTTTGCTGTTTTTGAAGTGCTTCATCCACCAGCAACCCTGTTTTGTGGGCAATTTCTCATATAACTATCTTACACAGATATTTAAAGTTGTGCAGAAGTCCCCACTAACAGACACACACCCCTTGGGTGCAGAAGATTTACATTTTATGATTTGCTATGATTGGTTTCAGAAAAAGGAGACCAGCTCATCACCGGGCTTTATGCCAGGCAGGAACAGTGGACAGCAGAGATGGCTGTTCTCCCTCCACTCCCCAGATATGCCTCCTGCCAGCCTGGAATGCATGACTGTGGCCCCTATTGCAAGTTTCTTGCAGATGCCACCTCGCTCGGGAAGGAGGTGCCCTTCCTGGCTGTTCCATTGGCCAGGCAGGAAGTCATGGAGGAGCTGGACTCAGACTTGTGGGTAGGAAGGGGATTTTCCAAAATTGCACTTTCTCTTCTAGCCTCCATCCTGCTGTTTCAAATGGTCTGGAGCAGATATGGGAAAGTACAAGAATCTGCAGAAGGATGGATGTATCAGTGGATGTGTTCACAGAAACCTCTGCCAGACTGGGGAGCTTTCTGTGACTGAATTCTTTTTCCCAGACTTATGATGGGTCTTGCCGAGTGACTTTCAGATAGTCTTCTGACAGCAGCCTTCATGCCCGTAATAGTCTAGGTCTAAGATACCTTAAGAATTGTCTTCCCCTGTGTGAACCTGCCCAGTCATTAAGAATCAGTGGTTCTGTGATCTACACCAAAAGAATTAAGGCAGGTGGGCAAAAAAGGAAGGGCCTTTTCTGTGGGAAGACCTAGACTGGGGAACATCCTCCCAGAGAAGCACAGTCAGGCTTCCCCTTTGATTTTTGATGGGCAACTAAGATATATTGCATTTAGCATTCTTTAAACCTATGCTGGTTTGCTGCACATGAATCATAATGTACTGAAGCCGTTGTTCATATTTTTTGTTAGGTGGCTTCAATATAAAGTTTATTTTAATTATTTTAAACACTTTTAGGTTGATTTATTTAAATGACATCATTGCAGCTTTTAGTAGTCTACACAGAAAATGGGGTATGAATAAATAAGTCACTAAGTTTGTCCACTTCAGATCAGGTTGTTAGAAAAAAAAGATGAATAAGAGTATACTACCAAGTTAGATGCAGCAATCAATCCTGGATTCCTCCCTATCACTTAAGTTAATTTCTGATTTAGTTTGTGAATTGGCTATAATTCTTCAGCACTGGAAAGCATGCATTCTGAAGCCTTTTCAAGAGGGGATCTGTGAATCACTTATATCCACTCCATAATAGTTTCATACAGTGCTTTTTTTGCAAAAAAAAAAAAAGGTGCCGGAACTCACATCGCCGCCAGCAGTAAGCACTCAGCGTGTGACCACACACACACCAATCCCAAGCCGAGCAGAGCCCTCACTATTTCACTATCAGCACGGACACAAAAGCAGCCTGCAGGCACTATGTTAATGATGTTTGCTGCTGACCTGCTATGCCGACAGGCGATTCAAAATCACTTCATAAAATCCATTGGGAAAAAAGGTGCCGGAACGCTGTTCTGGTGCATTCTATGACAAAAAACCCCCTGGTTTCATATATATTCCATCATACATATGAAGCCAGTCTGGTGTAGTGGTTAAAGTGCTGGACTTGAAGTCAGGAAATCCATGTTTTCATCCCCATGTGGCCACAAAGCTCACTTGGTGACTTTGAGCTGGTTTCTGACTCTCAGTCAATGAGTTGTTGAGAGGCTAAAATGGAAGAGGAAGAGGATAATATTTTTCAAGGTAGCCAAGCTACCTTGGCTTCCTTGCAGAAATAATAATAATACGGCAGCCTATAAATACCAACCATCAAACAAATAATAAATTGCATATAAATCATGTTCCATCTAATTCCTGTGAATCACATACATCCATTGAACTTCATATGCAACTTTCTCTAAAGTACATATTTTATCCTTCCATGTTATATGTATTTTACATACATATATTTCCCTAATATATACTCTTTTGTGGGCAACATCCCCTAATATAAGCATTTTGTCCACTGTGTTTGAGCTGAGATTGCCTTTCAAAATCTGGAGAAGTATGGAATCAGAAGGCTGTCCAAATAATGCAAATAGGATGTTTCACTTAAAAATGCAAACCAAATGAAATTTTGCAGCTTCTCTGTTCACAACTACTTTTGCAGTTCTGGCTGATAGGATGAGATTTCTTGAAAAAGTCATTTGTCTACCACTTTAAAAGCCATGCAAAGTTTATAACAGTGACTCCTTATAAAAAAGTGATGAAGCTTTATTTAGGGAGGTATGCAGCTTGCACATACCTTAGGATCAGTTTTGTTTTCAGTCCCACTGCTGCAATGTACTGAAAATGTTTTGTGGAGTGTTTCAATGAAGTTGCCTATGAAATAAAAATCACTGTTAAAAGTATGCATTCTGATAATGGTGTTATTGCGAGACACATTTTAACAGCTAGGATGAATGATTCCTAAATGCCTTTTTTATTATTATTAAGCTGTAAGGCACAACAGGTTACATTAAAATGCAAGGTCCCTTGGTATCTGAAAATTACTTCTCAACAGAACACCTGGGAATGTCTTTGGTGCATTACATCTGACTATTTTACTGTTGTTAAATAAATGAATGAACAAAGTCATTAACAATGTCTCTTTTGGGGGGAAGTTAACGACCTTCCATCATATGCTATGTAGACATTCAGGTCTAATGTGCTTTTATGTCGAAATAGTACAAAGTGTTCCAGGGTTTCCTTATTCAGTGTGGCATTAATAGGAAAATGGATTAAAGCAATCTTAACCTTTGTTTTCCTCTATAAACAAATAAGTGCAATTATTCTGCATGACTAATTTCAAGACACATCAAAGACATTCTAACAAGAATCTTCCCCATTATATTAATATATTATCACTTGTGATAGAGACAAATGGGAAGGAATTATTAAGAGATGCCACACTATGAAAACTGGAGGAAAACCAGTGTTTTCAAGTTGTGAGTCTTACACAACTTGCTCTTTGCTTCTTTCTGCATGATTCATCTCCAGCTGTCCAGGAACAGCAGGTCTTTGGCTGACTTCAGCTACAGATGCTGCTCTGTCAATTGGAGGTTCCTAGTCTAGATATCATTAACACATTTGGTGCATTTTATGGGAAGAATTGGTTGTTGTTGCTAAGTTTGATGTTCTTCTTTCTTCTGAAGCTTTGCTTTGGTGCATTTATAATGTTTTGTTGCACTTTGGGCAGTATCCACTATGATGCAATCACTACTGTACATTACATTGTGCTAACATAAACTGCTATAACACCATGCCAATAGCATTAGCTGGCACACCAATTTTTCAGGGCAAATCAGCAAACACTATTGTCATGGTGCTAGAGAAATTAGATACTGCCCTTTGAATCTACCCAGTTCAAACTATAAAACTTTGATAATGACATAGGGAGGTTGGAGGGCTTGCTGCTGATAATTTGGGATTTGGATTAAGTTAGTAAAAATGTGTAAGGTAACTATGAATGAGCTTGGGGGTTATCACAAAAATATGTCTTTGATAAGTATAGGGACATTTCGATTATAATTGGTCTGTTAGCTTGCTGATGTGGATTTAAATTAAAGCTGTGCACAAACACTCTTTAAATTTTCCACATTATTTGTGGGTAGAAAAATTGGGTGTAAAATTTCACTTAATTTTTCCAGGAGGGAGAGAAATTGTCCACCGCTTTCAAAGGGGCAAGGGTTGAAGCACAGAATCATTCTCTTTTACTAAGGGATTTTGGATTATTGTGCTACAAGTGCACCTCCCAAAAGCATCAGCATGTTTGACAGCCTTGTTCTAATTTTGTATCCTTCACAATGCCAGTCTGAGAGGGACCAGTGATTTGGCTTGCTCCAGGGAATAAGTGGAACCAGTTCTGTCCTCCAGTTCATGTTTTCTCCCTCCATTGAAGAAGCTTCATTTTTCTGCCTTATTCTTTGTTCTTTTGTGCCATTAAGTCACCTCTGACCTTATAGCAAATCTACAAATAAATGCCTTCCAAAATGTTCTGTTCTTGACAGCCCTTCTTCTAGGCTCAAGACTGTGGCTTCACTTATGGAGTCAGTCCTTAAGTGAAGTCAGTCCTTGGTCTTCCTTTTTTTTCTCCTAACTAAATCTTTCCTTAACATGATTGTCTTTTTCAGTGACCCTTGCCTTCTCATGATATGCACAAAGTACAACAGTTTTTTGGTTTTGCCTTGTTTGCTTCCAGGGAAAGTTTTCATTTCTTTGTCTTTCTGAAGGTATTCACAAAATTCTCCTCCTGTATCATGTTTCCAACACATATATTATCTTCCAGTCAGCTTTCTTCACTGTCCAGTTTCACACCCATCCATAGTGACTGGAAATACAGAACTGTGGATAATCTTGGCCTTGATCTCCACTGAAACATCCCTACATTTGGTGATCTTTTCTAGTTCCTTCATTGCTGCCCTCCCAAGTTTTAGCTTTCTTCCAATCTCTGAGGTATCCCTTTGAACTTATTGTTCAGCTGAGGCACGGAAAGCCTTTCACAATTTCAGTGTCTTCATTGTTGACTTTAGAGTTTTAAAATTCTTCTGAAGTCATGACTTTTGTTTTCTTAATGTTCAGCTTCAGCCCAGCCTTTGCACTTTCTTCTTTCACTTTCATCAGGGGTTGCTTCGATTTGCTGCTGCTTTCTACCAGAAATATGGCATCATCTGTGTAGCTTAAATTATTGGTGCATTTTCCACCAATTATTACTCCTGCTTCCTTTGATCCTAGTTTTGCACATTTGAGGGTAACTCCATATAACCCCAAAATGCAGCAGCAATACAATATTAAAATAAAAATATATAAAATTGCCAATAATTATGTTTTAAACTATCTGGGGAATAAAAAGATTTTTGCATGGTGCTGAAAGGATACTGAAGATGGTGCCAAGCATATCTCTCTAGGGAGCATGTTCCAGAGATGTGGTGCCACCATGGAAAAGGCCCTTACCCTGTTTACCTCCCCACTTACTTCTTTAGGAGGAGATTCCCTGAGAAGGACCTCTGAAGCTGATCTTAAAAGACAGGTAGTAACATATGGGAGCAGGTAATCCTTCAGATATTTTTATTTATTTACTAAAACATTTCTATGCCGCCCCTTGCCGAAGCCTCGGGGCGGCTTACAACACAATAAAATACAATAAAATACAAAAATAACAATATAAAATTAACAATATAAAATAAATAACAATATAAAAGAAGTCGCCCTGGCCAGATAAATAAGCAAATATTGTTAACAATTAAAATGACGTTTAAATAAAAAGGTCTTCACCTGGCACCGAAAAACAAATAACGACGGCGCCAGGCAGACCTCTCTGGGGAGCGCATTCCATAGATTGGGCCCACCGCAGAGAAAGCCCTCCTCCAAGTACCTACCCTCCTAATTTCTTTCATGGAGGGTTCCCGGACAAGGGCCTCTCCCGCAGATCTCAACGGGTGGCCAGGCATATATGGATGTAAGCGCTCCTTCAGGTAACCAGATATCCTGGTGCTGAGCTGTTTAAGGGCCTTAAATGTTTAAACAAGCACTTTGAATTGGGCTTGGACTTCAACTGGCAGGCAGTGCAGCTGACAGAGGACTCGCATGATGTGATCTCATGGGCTAGTCCTTGTTCCTAGGCAGGCTGCCTAGTCTGAACCAACTGAAGCTTCCAGACCATTTTCAAAGGCAACCGCACCTAGAGCGCATTACAGTAGTACAGATGAGAGGTTACCAGAGCATGGATGATTGTGGCCAGGCTCTTTCTGTCCAGATAAGGCTGTAGTTGGTGAATCAGCCATAACTGATGAAAGGTGCTCCTAGCCACCAAGTCCGCTTGAGTCTCCAGTGGTAACTCCAGATCTAGGAGCATCCCCAAACAGTGGACCTTGTTGTTTGGGGGAGTGTGACCCTGTCCAGGCCAAACTGAGAATCTTCCCACTGGACAGATGATCCATCCACCCACAGTACCTCTGTATTGTCTGGACTGAGTATCAGTTTGTTTTCCCTCATCCAGCTGTTCATGTAGATGTTGAAAAGTTTGGGGAATAAGATTGAGCTCCATGGCACAAGTTCCATGATGCAGTGCAAACAGCCCCACTGCATCACCTTCTGGAAATGATCGGCCAGGTAGCAGTAAAGCCATCACAAAGCAGTGCCTCCTACTCCAACTGGGCCAGCCTTTCCAGAACAACACCATGTATGATGGAGTTGAAAGCCACAGAAAGCTCCAGGAGAATCAACAAGGTCATGCTCGCCCATCTCTCTTCCAGCAAAGGTCATTCCACAGGGGAAACTAGGTGGTTCTGATTCCAAAACCAGGCCTAAAGCTTGATTGAAATGGGATCTAGATAATCCATTTCGTCTAAGTGTGCTTGGAGTTTACTGGCAGTCACCTGCTCAAACACTTAGCCCAAGAAGGGGGATAATCTAACACATTTATAGTTGTTCACATCCCCTGGGAGGCTCAGCTGTTTTGGGGAGTGGTTTGATCATAGCCTTTATGGAGGCCGGTACCACTCCCTCTCTTAAGGAGGCATTGACAGTCTCCTGGACCCAGGTGTGAATCCCTTCCATAGTTTCCCAATAAGCCAGGAAGGGCAAGGGCAAGCAAGCAAGCAGGCTGTAGGTCAGACCTGACCAAGCACCTTGTAAACATCTCAAAAACTGCAATTCATCCATCGAAACTGGCCCAGATGGTGCTCTGGACACCTCTGCTATTAGAACTATATTAACCATGGAGTTCAACTCTCAACAAATCTGAGGGACTTTATCTTCAAAGTGACAAGCAAATTCACCACAGTGAGCTACCAAGGCCTTGTTCTATAACCTCTCCCACTGGGCCAGAATGTGGAAGGCCCTGAACCTCTCAGAAAAGCTCAGCTGAATGACACTGTGAAGACTCAGTGCTGGTCACTTTGCCACCTTCACCACCACAGAATAGGCTCAATAATGAGCCTTAATGAGACTGTTCAGTCAGATTCATCCCGTTTTTCTCCACCCAAGCTCCAGCTGTCTCCCCTCTTACTTCACTGCCCTCAGGTCAGTTGTATACCAGGGGGCTGATCGGGCCCTGCTAAAGCAGAGAGCAGAGTGTGCTTAGCTGCAATTGTGTCAACTGCCTGAGTCATCTCCGTATTCCACAGGGCAACTTGGACTTCAACAAGAGTGCAGCCAAATCAGCCGGATGATCCCCCTGAGCCCTCTGGAAACCATCAGCATCTATTCATCCCTGGAGGCAGATCATTCTAATAGGTCTCCCACCTTCTAGAGGAGAAAAGGGGCTGAAAATCTAAATGACAAAAGGGAGTAATCAAGGGGTTGATGTTAGCTCCTCTACTTCCAGATCACTATCTTCCTGTTCCACCAAGAAAACCAAGTGAACAATGTGTCCTTTATATGCTTTGGGCAGATAACATGTTGAGAAAACTCCATGGATGTCATGGCAGCCATGCAGTCCTGAACAGCTCAGGGTAAAGCAGCCTCAGCATGGATAGTCAGGTCCTCCAGAACCAACATCAAGTCTGAGACCACCTCTATGAGCTCAGGCAGGGAGACTCCTGGACAACAGGTTATGCTGAGCTTCCCGATACTTTGATGGAATGAAATTTGTCTTTGTTGCCATTATTCTTCATTTGTTTATTTGTGAGTGCGTTTCTTGCAATGTGGACCTGTTCTTCATGTCTTTCTTTTTACTTGGTATTCTTGGGCCTAAGCCCTGAGACAAGAATGAATACATAATCAACCAGACCACCTAACCCAATTCAACTTTCAATTTCTCTTTGGGAGACATAAGCTGGACTGTTCCTTATTTGAGGAGATCACCAGTGCAAAAATGGGGAAAATGCTTTGCAGTGTAAGGTATATTTTCAATGTTCTATCATTTGTCAGACAGCTTTTTATGGTATTATTCATACTTCGGAGGTTATGGTAGAAACAAATCTGGTTTTTAATGCCTAGCACTTCCTTGGCATGATGCAGATGAGAATAAACTGTTCTCAATTTACCCCTGAATTGCTGTCAATTGCAAAACACAAAGTAAAAGCTTGACAGTGCCTTGCATATGACAACCCCAAATTTATATTCATCCAGAATAATGATGTAATATCTCCTTCTTTGTGATTTTTCTACAAGAGCTGAAAGGTTTTCACTTCTGATTTCACCATCTCTCTAGCTTTGCATGCATGAATCTATATACTTGTGATTATTTTGTTTAAGGAAACTCAGAGGTGAGACATATGAGATGCTGACAACATAGCAAGTAGCACATAATTTTTTGAAAAAAATTGCTACTGCAGTTCTATGTCCACTTGCACAATTCAGGATACTTATCTCGTTAAAATTCAATGACGTGGTAGTGTGTGTGTGGGAGAGCAGGTTTCATGTTTAAAATATCTCCTAATGTATGGTTGCTGCTGGGAAAATGTAATTTCTAATAAACTAAACATATTCTCTTGTGCATACTTATTTTATACTTTGATGAACAGTCCATTTTCTTTTCATCCAGGAATTGATTGAATTATTTATCTTTCAAAGGCAAAAAGGAGAAAAAAATAAAAATCCCTTCCAGGAGAAATTGATTCCCTTCACATTTGATCACATATATGGGAATCACAACTGACAACATTTCATAACGCCCATCTGTATCTGAACTGTAACAAAAGGATCCAATTTTTCATTTAGCTGTACTATGAGAGAAAAACTATCTGTGCTGTCTTGGAATTCTAGAAGTCTGAAGTCAGATGGGCTAGAGAGATAATATAGTGGGGGGTTGGGGTTGGGGGTGTGTGTGTGGAAGACTTCTTGGAATTCCTTCCGAACTAAATTAGTTGGAGTCTCTGATTATAAAAAATCTACAAATAATTTTATTTTCCTCCTAAGTAATACTTCTAAGATAGCTGGTTTGACTGGGCCTAAAGGTAAAGGTTCCCCTTTGACATTAAGTCCAGTCATGCCTGGCTCTAGGGGGTGGTGCTCATCTCCATTTCCTAGCTGAGGGAGCCAGCGTTTGTCCGCAGACAGTCTCTGTGGTCATGTGGCCGGCATGACTAAACACCGAAGAGCACGGAACGCTGTTACCTGCCCACCGAAGTGGTACCTTTTTATCTACTTGCATTTGCATGTTTTCGAACTGCAAGGTGGGCAGGAGCTGGGACAGAGCAACAGGAACTCACCCCATTGTGCAGATTCGAACCGGCAACCTTTCGATCAACCAGCCCAGCAGCATAGCAGTTTAAACCACTGCGCCACCTGCAGTCCAATACTAACTGATGACCTTTGTGAATGGGTCAGGAAAGTAAGAGGAAAGCAAATGTCTCCATCTCCCCCATGCTGTGCACAATGTTAAACACCTTTATCATGTCTCCCCTTATTCACCCTTTTTCTAAGCTGAACAGCTCCAGTTGTTGCAGCCTCTCCTCATCGTTGACACATTCCAGCCCCCTGATAATTTTCATTGCCCTTGTCTATACTTTTCGGGTTCAGTGATGCCCTTATTCAGGTGAGGCAACCAGAACTGGACACAATATTCTAAGTGCAGGTGTACCATGCATGTTTATAAGGAGAGTAAGATTTTGGCAGTTCTATGTTTTATTCCATTCGTATGTATGCATAGCATGAAATTTGCCATTTGCACAGGGGCCACACACTGGGCTAGTTTCATTGAGCTGTCCACTGCTATTCCAAGCTCCCTTTCTTGCTCATTTACTGTTAGTTCCAATCCCATCAAAGTATACTTGCAGTTTGTACTTTTTTGCCCCAATATAATAATACTTTACACTTATTTACATTTAACTGCATTTGCCATTTTGAGGCCCATTCTCCCACGTTGCTGATATCCCTTTGGAGCTCCTTACAATTTCTTATATTTTTGACCACCCTAAATAGTTTGGTGTAATCAGCACACTTGACTAATTTACTCCTAATTCGATATCATTTAAGAATAGGCTAAAAAGAATCGGTCCTAATACCAAACACCATGGGACTCCACTGGTTATAGCTCTCCATTGGAGAAGTTGCCATTTATTCCCACCTTAGGGTGACCATGTGAATGAAAACCCTCCAAAATGTCCTCTCCATGACATCCCTGCTCAGCTAATTTCAAGGCATTGTCTTCCTTAATGGAATCAATCCATCTCTTATTTCGAATTCCTTTTCTTCTTTCAGCTTCCTCTTTCCCTGGCATGATTTCCTTCTCTGGGAAGTTTTGCCTTCTTGGGACCTGCCCCACTGAAGGATTTCTCCTCTGAGGTGAATTATTGCTCCCTAGAGATGGATGCCATTAAACCACCCATGTCAGATGTCCAGGCAGGCCTAGGTCCTTGGGAGAGATGGCTGCAGGTCTGACTTGGAAACATAGGCTGAACATTCCCCCACCTCACCCAACCTCCAAAAGCTCTGTTAACTCAATTAACCAGCTAACAGGGCTCTCCTCTGAAGGAGTGCTTGCATATAGAAAAGGACTGCTCAGAAGAAAGTGACTCCTTGTGAACAGGCTTTTAGCCTAAGAGTTCTCATATACTGGAGCTAAGTAGGATTCAGCTGATGTTTCAAGCCTTCACTCTTGGCCTACCTAAGTGCCTCCTGCCCTGAACCCCTGACCTTGATGTCTGATGCCTTGTACTATTGACCATTGGACTCCTGTGCTTTGACCTCAGCCTGTAATTTGACCACTCCTGCCTGTCTGCTCCTTTTGTGGACTGAAACCTTGGTGCTTGATTGTTTGCCTGTAGTGTGACCTTGCTTTGGGAATTGCATATATTGTAACTCAATCCACTTCTGTCAAAGCGGAACAAATAGTTTGCAGGGTGGGGGGCGGTTGTGTACAAAAATCCTTTATATCTTGAGGGTCCCATGGTGAATTCTTGTTCACCATTCTTCTAGTCCCTCTGGAGAGAAACCCAGTTTACATTGGGAAGCCCCCAAAATGTGGCCCAGTTCCTCTGATTCAGCTGAATCTCATTCATATCCCTCATTTCCAGTCATGTATCCTGAGCTTGTGTATATAGGCAATTCACATATAAATCCAGGCATTCCCAAAATATGTGGGGAGCAAAAATGGAGGCAGTGATGGAACCATATATACAGGTCCAGTTCCTACACCCATGTTTAACCCCATGTATCCTTCAGAATGCCAGAGGAGGCTAAAGGCCCAAGATCCTGAACCTTTTCCCTCGGGGTTCTGAGTCCTTGTCCGCAGAAGAAGAGACTCCAGAATTAATGGTTCAGGGAAAGAACGCAGCTATAGAAAGCCATCATCAGTCTTCTGTCTCTCAGGACCCATTTCTACAAAAAGATCCCATAAACAATCTCTCCTATATCCAGAGGGGATTATGCTGCTGTCAGACTCAGAGAAGCTGACCCAGAAAGAAATTAGCATGACATAGCCATCCCTGTGCCACGGCACTTTGAGACCCCTTTGAGAAACAAAGCTTCAGTCATTATGAGGCAGCAGACCTACATTTAGCCAAACTCTTATTTAAGGATCAGTCTTAGTTTTCTCTACATAGGAGTATCATACCCACAACCCTGCCATCTCCCAGCTGTAGGTCCATTTGAAGCTTTCCTTGGTGTTTACCTATTCCTATTGATATTCCTATTGCTATTCCTTGATGCTGACCTTTTCCTATCTGGTTTTTTTGGGAATTATCTGGTATTGTAAGACAAGTTTTTAGCAGTCAAAAGGCTGCAGAACATTTATTTTTAGTCATTGTCACATTTGTCCTGCCCTACTCTTTAAGTCAGTGTTAAGGCCATGCAATCCTAAGCACTCATACCTGTAAGAAAGATGCAGCAAACTCACAGCCATGTTTGATGTGCTTTTAAGTTTGACAGCTTAAACTCATCTTACAATACTGGAAAGATAAAGGTTTGTTTTCTATAATGCAACGAACTGAAAAACTATTTCAGCAAATAAGATACTTGTTATCCTGCTAGATACATATGGGATACTTGGTCTCCTTTTGTTTGTTTAGTTTATGTAAAATTGATAGATTTAAATTTATGCAGTTATATGGATATTTATGTACATATATATAAACTGACAAAATAAATTTTAAAATGGTAGTAAATAAACAGGTATAGGATTGGGCTACATGGTTATAGACCTTGAAACAGTTGAAAGTAAATACCTTTCCTACCAGTGTTGGTAGGAACATTACCATCTAATACTGGGCTTCTGGTCAGCAGTCTTGGCTGCTTTATTTTATTTATTTGTTTGTTTATTTAGTGTTTTGTAGACCATCACAATGGCCTCATGGCTCTCTGGATGTTTTATACAATTAAAACCATCAGCAAACCACAAAAACCATAAAAACAACATAATAACCAATTCAATAGCAAAATACCAACACCAATAAAACATCCATTCCAACAGCAGGAGCACCACCCCTGTTGACATCATACAGTAACAGATAGGACAGCATCTTAAAAATAACTATTAAAAGTTTAAAATTCATCGATTAAAAACACAACTGAAAATTAAAGCTAAGTTAAAGTTAAAACTATCAGCAGTTAAAATCCAAGAATAAAAAAGTCTTAGCCTGGCACCAAAATGTATACAAAGAAGGAGCCTGGTGCACATCTCTGGGGAGCTGGTTCAACAGATTAAGATTTCAGCCTTAACAGGAAGCACAGGACGAGTTGTAGCTCCCCAGCTGCTTTGGCCTGCAACTCACATACTTTCTCAGCATTGCCTATGGTGCCAAGGGTTGATAAGAGTCAGAGACCAAAACATCTGAATGGCCACAAGCTGTCCACTCCTTCATAAACTGAGTGCATGTTGGTGTTTGGAGAATCCTTCCCTCGGACAGGGGTGAGTGGAGGGGTTAGACAGCAAGACAATATTCTACTTCCTCCCAGCTATATTACACACAAAATGAGGTCACTGGATGATTTTTACTGGCTTGGCTTCTGCAGCAAAATAGCATCTTGTGATTATGAAAGCATGGCCTGCCTTGCATTAACTTCAAGCCGCTGTGATTATGTTTCATAGATTTGCCTGTACAATGAGCTCCCTCTAAAACCCCTAATTAAGCTTTGCTACTCTGGGGAAGTAAATGTTTGATGATGTTATCGTATGTGACATGCTGTCATTAAGGATGTTTAATAATGTCAGTCATAAATGATGTCACATAGAAATAGTGCATCTGAAAGAAATGATTCTGCTTTCCATCTCAGGAAAAACATGCAGCTATTTTGCAAGTGTGTGTCTTATAAAACTGCAAACTGAATTTGCACAGCCAGTCAGCTCCTCCAAACTCATATTTATTAAACCACACAGAAGCAGCATGCATGGAAAGAAGCTGACAGAGCACAGTGAGGCATGAATTTCAAGTATATTTCATCTGCAAAGGTCACAAGCACAAAATATCCTATTTGTGTGGTAATTATAAGTAGGCATCAGAGGCAAGAAAGGAAGAAAGAAAGAAGAAAGAAATCAGGTTATTTAATGTAATTCCCCCTATTGTACCTTAACTTCTCAAGGAAAACATTACACACAATTACTTTAAGGAGTTTTTGATCATTGTTTGCTTTGAAAACATTCCTTGGAGATCATTCCTATGGGAGGGCAGCAGGAATATTGCCCTGCTTTGGGATGACCAGGAGGTCCAAGAAAAAATTCTCACCATGAATCAAGATGAATTGGAGCACTCTTGGCCTGCAGCCTTATGAACAGGACTTACCCGGAGGCAAGTCCCTATTGAATGCATCAGCATCAGCCTAACTTCAGCTTAGACATACTGATGAAGATTGATTACACACACCTTTGTCATCTTTCAAGATGAGGAATTTTAGATGCACCATAGCCTGGGGCAGCCTTCTCCAACCTAGTCACCTCAAGATGGCCATTGTATTGCCTAAGAATGATGGAAATGTAGTCCAGTCCCTCTAGAAGGCACCAGGTTGGGAGAAGTGGGCCTAGTGGCTAAGAGTTCCCTGACTAAAGAATGTAAAGCATGCTGAGCATTTGAAAAGCACTACATGTGATGAGTGCTTTTCAAAAGCCTTCAGCTCACAGAGGGAGGCTTTTGCTGAATGCATCTAATCAGCATGAATACAGGCTTGACTAAGCCAGGTCATTTGTGTTTCCAGCCAAATACTGTCTACAACAGTCTTCCCCAACCTGGTGCCTTTGAGGTCAGTTCTCACCAACCCCATCCAATGTGGCCACAGAGCAGAAATGCTAGGATCTTTAGTCTAAAATTTGGGAGGGAGCTAGTCGGGAAAGGTTTTCAGAGAAGATTCTTGTCCAACCCTGCCAGAAGATGCTAGGAATCCAAACTAGGACTTTCTGCATAGAAAGTGTGTTCTCTCACTTATATACAACCCCTTTCCTTCTGTGAAGTGGTACAATTAGTCCCTGCTTTGAAGCACAGCTGCCTTATGAAATACTCTCCCAGGATTTTCCTCTCCTTCTAGTTAAGGAGCATAGTTCTAAAGTAGTAAAACCAAACTTCCTGAGATGAGGAGCAACAAATGGGGCCCTCCTTTACATACTTGGACAATTCCCAGAATGCCTCAGGAAGCATGGCTGGCTAGGAATGCTAGGAGTTGTTTCATGATTCTTCTCTTATTTATCACATTTCTACAACACCCAAAAGCCCACAGGGCTCCCTGGGCAGTTTACAATGATTAAAATCATAAACACAATTCATAAAACACTCCTAAAAACAACATAACAAACAACCAAGCATAGGAGAGCAACCAGGAACAGCAGCAATCTATAAACAATATTTAAAACTGGTTCAGCAATAAAAGTTCATGCACTTAATTATTAAAATATGAAGACGTTTTCACCTGGCACTGAAAGGTTTTCAGAGATGGTGACAAGCACACCTCTCTGGGGAGCATGTTACAGAGATGGGGTGCCCCTATTAAAAAGGCCCTGCTACTGGTATACATCCCCCTTTCTTTTCAGGGGTGTACCCTAAGAAAGACCTCTGTAACTGATCTTAATAGGCAAGTAGCAACATATGGGATGAGGCGATCTTTCAGCTATCCTGGTGCTGACCTGTTTGGGGCTTTAAATGTTAAAACAAGCCTGAATTGGGCCTGGACTTCAGCTGGCAGCCAATGCAGGTGACAGAGGACTGGCATGATAAGCTCTCATGGGCCAGTCCCCATTGGTAGCTGTGATGCCCTATTCTGAGTAAGTTGGACTTTCCAGACCATTTTCAAAAGTAGTCCCATGTAGAGCATATTGGAATAGTACAAACATGAGATTACCAGAGCATGGATAACTGTGACCCGACTCTGACTGTCCAGATAGGGATGTAGTTGGTGAATCAGTCTAAGCTGATAGAAAGTGTTTCTAGCCACCAACTCCACTTCTTGATAATGATAATTCTAAATCTAGGAGCATCCCCAAACAATGGACCTTGTTCTTTAGGGGGAGTGCGATCCTATCCAGGACAGGTTGATAATCTCCCAGCTGGGCAACAATCAACAGCACTTCAGTTTTATCTGATTGAGTCTCACTTTACTGGTCCTCATTCAGTTCATTACCCAGCTCAAGCATGAATCTAGAATGGCTACTGCCTCACCAGGATTTCATGAAAAGGAGAGGTAGAGCTAGGTGTCATCTGCATATTGATGACACCTGAGCCCATATCTCAGGATAATCTCTCCCAGCAGTTTCATGCAGATGGGGGCAAGGGAGATAAAATAGAGCCCTTCTCTTTTTAAACATGCATAGAATTGTACCTCAGCTGACTGATCACCTGGGTCACAGACCTGAAGGTCCAATCCCTGGTATGGGAAATATTTAATCCCAATTAGATGGAAGAGATTTAAAGCACAACATGAGGAGCTAGGATGGGGGAAGCTGAATTTTCCTCCATTTAGACTTCATAGGCCTTCTAATCATTTATTTTTCTCTCAGGAATTTAATCCCAGTCATAGAACATGTAGGAAAAATAGCAGAGTAGAATTCATTTTTAAGGACGGAAATGCTGAGAAAGGGTACAGTTCCACTCATCCATACTGTATTTTAAATTTCCTGCTGTAGGTGGACTCTTTTCTGACACATGGATTTTCTGTCATCACTTCTAATATGGTGCTCAGAACAGTCACATATGATGATTCAGAAGGGACAGGATGGCAGAAAGATGGAAGAAAATATTAGAGGAAAGAAAGGGAGCAAAAATTTAACTGCTAAGCACAAGACGCACTTAAGATTCATTGCTAGTGCTAGCCAAAAGTACTCCTTTTCTTACCTGGTCTTTGTTAAACTAGGTTCCTACAAAATTCAAAACTATTTGGTTCTTAAGCCTTGGTTTACAAAAATACACTATTATACATCGATTCTTCAATGTATAATAACCCCTAAGATCCAATGAAATATAATATTTTTGTATGTATAACTGAAATGGATTTTGCTTTTTTGCAAAATATGAGGACTGAAACTTTGTCATTTTAAATTCACAATTTTCTGAATTTGGGAGTTGAATCCCCCAATCAAAATCTGCATACAAAAATGTTTAACCTGTATAACAAAGATACCTGCAAAAATGTGGATATTCAATAACGAATGCAAAAATGCATACTTTATGTAATTCTTTATTTAATTTGTTAAAAGGCTGCCTATTAGCATCACATTAGGAGAAATGCACCCCAAAATGAACACAATGTTTTCCATGAAAACTCTTTAAAACATGTTAAAGTTTAGGGTGAAACTGAGAGGATCAGAAATGGACGGTTTGTTCATCTCTAGAGAAAGCCAGACAGGATGACATGTTCTTTAGTGAGGGCATTTTGTTAGAGTTTCATCACCCTTAACAAGTTTCACATAGCGTTCTCCAACCTGGCACTTTCCAGATGCACTGGCCTAATAATCCCCCTTCTGGTTCAGCATGATGGAATTTTAGTCGAACAAATCTGGAGGCTGTCAAGTTTGGAAAAACTGCCCTGTAGGAAATTGGTTTTCTAGCTTCAGTGAGTGCTACTCCATAGCTCAGCCAGAATCTAGATTGCAAAGATAAGTGATCTCATGGCAGATAAATAATGCTAGTGAGAATTTATGAAACAATTGCAAGAATTTTGCTACATCTGGATGTGAAAATATGTGGTTTCATATAACTTTCCAGTGGCAACAAAATTTCACTGGAAAATAGTATCTTCTGTGTTCTCTGGAAGTTTACAGCATCTCTTTGCTAGCTGAACTTCAGTTCACGTTATTGTTTGTACCAGTACTTTTTTTGTAAAAAAAAAAAAAGTGCAGGAACTCAAGTCACGGGCAGTAAGTGCGCGACCACACACACCAATCCCAAGCCACATCCTCACTATCTCACTAGCAGATAGCAGACACAAAAGCAGCCTGCAAGCACTATGTTAATGATGTTTGCTGCTGATCTGCTACGATTCAAAATCACTTCATAAAATCCATTGGAAAAGAAGGTGCCAGAACGCCATTTCAGTGTGTTCTATGACAAAAAAAGCCCTGGTTTGTACCCAATCTAATGTTACTAGCAGTTGTTCTGGCAATGGACTTTATTTATCAGAAATAAAAATGTTACTTCTGTCTTTAGGTGGCATCACTCTTCTGGAAATTGAACCTTGTTTCAAAGAAGTTTGAATTCTTTCCCAAACACAATCTCATGCAGCTTTAAAGCTCCGGAACTGTGGAAAACCTCTGTGTTCTGTGCCCCCTGGTTCCAAATTTTAGGAAGCAGCATTTGTTCAGGAAGCAAATCTCTTGGTTTCACTTTGTCATGTTGCCCAGACACATGGCATGAACCTATCAGGAGAAGTCTATACAAAGTTCTTTTCGTACATTTGATGTGTAAAGCCTGGGATCTTGTAAATATGTGTACATTTGGCATTTTGAAAGGATGTAAATAACAGATGGGGTACTTTCTATTTTTGTAATGTTGCAATTTTTGGGCCTTTTTGTACCGTTGTAGTATGTTTTTATTTAAATAAAAAATTTCAACCTAAAAATTTCAACCTAAACTGGAATTTTAAACATTTCAAATACTTGCTCTCCTGACTATGAAGAATTTAGCCAATCTGGTAAATTATTTTTTAAAATTTAATTGAAACAAAGTTATCACTTATATGCATTAGCCAAATTCAGGAGGCAAAATCATTTCCATCCTGGAGATGTATCTACTTGAAGAATGAAGTGGTGGGTGGGGGAAATGCATGGCCACCCTAATTGATCTCCAGCATGGTTGCCCACACCACAAAGCACTCACACCTGTCTGTTTTTCCAAATGGGATTTTTGCGAATCTCCAGTTCTTTTTGTTCCAAGTATAACAAACTTTACAAATCTTGGTAAACCCTCATCAAAACTGAACCCATCCCTAGTAGCATACTACAGTTTGATTCCAAATAGCTAAATTATGGATAAGTGAAAATAAGAAGCTTTAAGAAGTTAAAATTAGCTCATTGAACATTTTAGCTAATGTCTATCAGTAAAATATAGTCAAATAGAATAAAACAAGTTAATGAATACAACTAAATAGAGTTAAAATGAATTAAAGATTGTGGAAAGTGGTATCACTCTCAACAAAATTCTGTAATGAATTCTGCACCTACTTTTGCAGAATCTTTCTATAACTACCTGCTATTCTTGCTCTCAAATAAAAATTGTTTTGCCATTCCAGTAAGATCCCTTTCCAGTGAGTGAATATGATAAGTTTCCATTTAGGGATAAGTGACATTCATTCAGCTGTTAATCTATATGACACAAGTTGTTTGTATATCTTCTTTATAGGATGTAGCATAACTGAGCAATGTTATACAGGATGGAGTGTGTTGTGTGTTCTTTGCTGTATGTGGTCATTTTGTTTTTTGTTTTCTGATTTTGTAAGCCATCCAGAGACTTTAGTCTAAGACATCATATAAAAACTTTAAATAATAAAATCTAGTGGTAATTATATGTCAACATTCCAGTAAGTATTAAATATTCTTACTCTAATATTTTCTAGCTTCATGGACAGCACAGGAAAATTCTTTCTGAGATATATATATATATATATATATATATATATATATATATATATATAGCATTGCCACCAGATTTTAGCATGTCTTAATTACATCACTGATTAGAGGAGTTAAATACTATCTTGGCATCATTTTGAAGTTCTCCTTTATATTCACTTTTTTAAAAATGGTGTTGTAGATGTATTAGTCAGATTGCCCTCACTGCCGTGCCTCCGTAGATACATAACTTCCAATATCTTGTGTCCACTTTATTGTGTGTGATTTTTTTTTAACCTGCTCTTGTTCACAACTGCATTTTAATGAAAGGTAGTATATCTTAGATAGCTGATGTTCGCTGGGCAATCCTATTGTCATTAGATGCTGACTGGATGGCCGTAGGCGTTTTCAGAGATCCAGCTACAAGGCTGGCACATGGACTCTGTAGCCAAGTCTCTTCCCTTTCTCAGCCAGTGAGGAAAGAACCACACTAGATGACTCTCCAAGTTCACAAAAATGATCTCAGAGATGGGTTGTTCTCCCTTATAAGCTTTAAATGTATGTTTCGACCTTGAAATTATCCCTACCATTGTAATCTTTCAGGCCCTAATACATTGTAATGGTCTCTAACTGAATCATACATACATCTTTTTTATCAAATTGTTCCATCAAAGCAAATTATTTGTTTTTCAAATGTTACGTCTGGACTCTAAGTGCATTTTATCTAATACCATTTGTAGAGGAGAAATACCTGGACTTAGATATTTGTACTAGTCCTGTAAGTTTAAGTAGATAGATACTAGAAAGTTACTTTTTAATACAATTGTCTCTATTTCAATTTTATGAAGTAGTTGTTTCATATTGCCTTTTTTCAGACTACAGTTCTAATATCCAGTCAACCAAAGAACAAATAGAATTCTCTATAATACACTTTTACATATGGCACTGACAAATTTCTGTTTCTTATCCTGTAGCACCTTAACTTAGAATCTTGGCTTATGTTATTCCAATTAATTTTAATTAAATATCCATCACTCTAAGTTGCATATTTGTTAATTTGGAAGCTTAGAAATAAACTTTGGTAGTATAAGCAATAATATGTTAATCTCCCAAAATACGTTTATTCTATTTCATAAGAACTACACATTTCTATATAATACTATTAAGTTGATTTTATTCTAATTTGTTTGTTATCCTTATAGGATTTTGTTTCCACTATTAAAAATTTGTTACTGGATTGATTCTGCCACCATCATATAACTTTTTCATTATTAATTTCTCTCTACATTATCTGTTCTCATACTTATTGCTAAAGCTAAAACAAAAAGCACTGGCAAGAAACAGACCATACTTATCTTTTACTTAATACCAAATTGAGTGTCGTAGTGCTATTCATTCGAATTTTGGCCATGAATTTGTAAAAACAACTTGTTCCTAATTTCTCTATTTAGGTCCTACATTTCATGGTTTAAGTATTTTCAAACAGATAGTTTCTTTCAAGATTATCAAATACTTTGTTAGCGTTAATAAATAAGTTATAGTATCTTCTTAATAGTTACATAATTAATTACATTTATGAATTTACTGATATTTTCCTTGTGCCATTCCCTTAAAATCAAGTTTGATTATAGCTTGTACTTGTACATATAACTTTGTTTCAGAATGCTAGGGAAGACTTTATAATCAACATTTAATTATATAGCAATTGACTGATGCTTTCCCTTCCATGTGGATTACAATAATTATTTGTTGCTTTCCATTATTTTTGCAGTCATTAGTAACTAGTATTTCCTTGATCATTTTCATTAGTGGTTTAATAAGTACACCAGGAAATCCTTTATAATACCTTTCTGTTAAACCATCCAGGAACTGTATCTTTTTTTAGCTTATTAATAACCTTTGCAACTTGACTTTTAGTAACCTCCACTTCCAAAACTTGTTGATCTGTATCGCTTAATTTTGAAATCTTTGTTTTTGACAAGAATGTTTTAATCTTTTTTCTGGTTACTTTTATATAGCTGTTTATAATAAGTAAAGATTCTGTCTCCTCTGTAGTTTTTGCTAATCCTCCTGTTCTTTCAATAAGAAAAAAACCATTTGTTTCTTCAATAAATGTGCTAATAATCTTTCCAGCTTCCAACTCCATTGAAAAAAATGTTCAGCATTTTATCGATTGATGCACTTTTTTAGTCTCAAGTAACTCCAATGTTCCCTGGATTTTTCTCTTATCATTGACCTGTCTCTATTACCATAATAAATATAACAAATATTTCTTTTATATCTCTACTAATACTTCAGAATTCTCTTTCTCTTCTTTTTCCACTTTTTCTTAGGTGTCATTTTCCAATAGTTCTCCATTTTCCTTACATTCCTTACATTAATTTAATATACCTATTAGTATAATATTATTAATTATATTTATAAGATAATACATTCATCATTAACCAATATAATTAGTCAGAATTCATTATTCACATTTATCCAGAATCACCTAATTAATAATTCAGTTAAAATCATATATATGAAATGTTAAAGCTTTCAGCTAAATTTCTTACTAGCTACATCATTAAAGCTCTGTTATACAGAAAACAACAATCAGTCTATAATACATTCTGCTCAAATTGCCCAAAATTCAATGAAGATGGGTGTGATGGCTGTCCATTCATTAAAGGGATAAAGTTCAGTAAAGTGGTTGTCCATTCCGAGGTCTCCCAAACCATACGTTTCTCATGCAGTATATCACATGAGTCATATTTCTTATCCAATATATTTCATTCTAATGAGTGATAGATCATATCCATTTCTGCAACCTGATTATGTTCACCAGGTTAAGAAAGAGTGGAACAGATTGTATTCCTTATTAAATGTTTTGTACTTCATGACAGTTCTGGTTGGTAAGCCGTCTTTGTTACAGCAGTTCCATTTGTTGAAAAAAGTTCCTTCATCTTTCATCTCAGCTTTGTTTGGATGAGAAAACCTACCCACTGCTGTTTCCCAAGTGAGACAGCAGTGCTGCCTCCAACTGCTTCCTGATGTGTGATCCGCAAGAGCCAAGAAACCCTTCCTCCTTCCCATTACCTCAGTCCTTTCTGCTAGGAATCAGGGACTTCTCCAGCCCTACCAAGGGTAGGTGGATGCTAGCACGGTAAAACTACAGTCTCCTCACACATCTAGCTCTACTAGGCCTTTATGTTTGTATGCATTCAGTTTATTTCGATTGGATTTATGTTTCACATTACAAGCTTAGTGTTCTTTTCTTGTAGATGATTTTGTATTACAGAAATTCCTGGAGGTTAGGTCTAGTAACAGCTGCTGGCCATAAATAGAACATTCATGTTTAGAAGCAGTAGCTACCAGTTTCCAGGATTCCCTGTTTCCTCCATACTTTGTGTGTGATCATTCAAGAGGTATCCGTTGGACACAGGATGCTGGAGTATGATTCTTCCTACTCAGGAGGGAAATAGCAGCAGGAACCTTTATGCCCAAGAAGTAAGAGCAAAGCCTTTGCAAGTGGTAGGTAAAATGAAGAAAATGAAGAAAATATATACAATTCCCCCGTGGCTGCCACGGGCCATCTCGAGTAAAGCCCCACACATAAAAATCACCAAAAACTCTTACATCCTGCCACAGTTTCTGTATGCCATCCTCACCCCCTTTGTAAGGCTGGTGGAGGAAATAGATATAAATATTGGCAAATATCGTTAGAACAGAGTCTGTACATAATCTGACCCATCTTCACCTAGCCAGGTTTTGCATATGTATTAATGACAGGCAGACCTACCTCTTGTATGTTGTTGAGTATTTCATCAGATATTTTTTGAGCTAGAAAGCTCTTCTTTGTTATTGATCAGAACCAGATGAAAGGACTTGGGTTTTTTGGAAACAATATACTTGTATGTGATAATATCCTGCAGCACAGAACTTCCCCATATCTAGTTAATGAACCCATTTAGCAAGAGCTCTCACAGTTCTTTCTACTGAAAACGCAAGATGCATTTGATGAACAATTTCCCTTCCCAATATGTTCTGTGCTTGATCCAAAGCCAATGCTAACAGAGACCCTCTCTGCTGACCTGTCTTTTGTTGTAGACTCACCAGACATCACTCTCCAACAAAGATCATAAGGACAGCTGCAGTAATTAAAGGACATCATCATTTTAACTGTGCTTCCTCTAAGTTCATTACTTCTTGCTAGTTCCCCAGAAGTCTTTATATCTCTTAATTACTTCCTGTGGATTAGGAAAACTGTAAAGAGTTACAACTGAGTTTTGAGAGGATACAGATGAGACTGCATTGGGAGGAGAGAGATAATTTATTGGATTACACAAGGTATCTGAGAACAAAATCCAAGCCAGAGCCCCCTCTTTGGCTGTGCAGGTTCTGGTAAAGGCAGGAATGATTACCGAGCATCCTCTTCAACAAGGCTTTTCAAGAAGAACCTGCACTCCTGCTGGCTGCACTTATAGGTGTTGATGAACCCTTGAGCCAATATAGCAGATTATAAGTTTAATCATAAATAAATAAGTCGTTATCTTTAGTCCTAACTTCTGGCTTGTTTCTCAACCATTCCTCTTGGTTTGGTCTTCAGTTCTGACTTGTTTTACAGTCTGGTTCCACAGCTCCTGGCTCACAAAGGTGTCATGATCCAATACCCCAACTCACTATATTCAGCAGATGAGGCTCCTGAGTTAACAGATGAGAGAATGGGTTTGGTTATTGACATCATCTTGAAGTTTCCACCTCCTTAGCTCCTGGTTCTCCAGAAAGGTCCAAAGGAGAAGCTCTCCTGTGTCTGCATTGCTGTTCTCAGATTCTGAGAATATCAGCCATGAGTGAGGATGCTGGTCACATCTGTGTCATCAAAGCCCAAGGCTACTGAAACAGATCAGGCCCCATGAAGGGAAAGGACCTAAGTCAATATGGAGCTGGGTCTAACCATCCAAAGTGAGCTGAAACCACATTAAAGACTCAGTCAAAACTGGTGCTCACTGGAAGAACATGCAGGTAACCTTTTATGGCTTCCACCTAGTATAACATGGAGCTCACTATTGTGCTGCTCTGTTTCCTGTCTCTCTGGGAAGCCTGACTCCTGTTTGGCCAGAATCTACTGAACTTGTCTTGCCTGAGGTCCTTGGTATGAGCAGACCTCATAGTGCTCAATGATCCCAGGATCTCTCTGTCTGAAAGTGAATGGCGCAGCCCTGATATGGCATCTCTGATCATTATGTTACTGTCAGAAAGAGAGTGGGAGTGAGAGAAGCTGCATTTTAGCCTGCTTTCAGAATCATATTTCCTCTGTATTGTCCTTTCTACTCCCTTTGCCTTGTGTGTCGTCTTGTCCTTTGTAAGCCTGCGGGTAGGGACTGTTGTGCTGCTTTCCTCTTTGTATAGCTCCTGTCACTAGCAATGTGCACTGAATTGCTGTGAGCTGCCTTTGGAGACAATTGTGTTAAGAGCAGGATAAAAATACAACATGCACATAATACTAAAGGCTTGCAATGAGGGATGTCAAAAAAAAATCAACAATGGATTAAAGTGAGTGTGGGTTTCTATGATTTGGACCTATGGATTCCACAGTGGACCAGCTTTTTCAGAGATGTGCAGCTTTTATGGACTTGCTGACCATTTTTTACTTGGGAGAGCAGGAAATGTGTACTGATGTGCACTTGCACAAGTTCACAATTCTGCCAGTATGCATTGGCAAGCCAGAACTAATTGATTGTGAGAGGAGGTAAAAGAGACAGCCAGACAGAGGGCATCTGTCTGGTTTTGTGCTTTGTGTTGAAAATTTGCTCTTGAATCCTCTGAATCCACTAGACATGTTTCTGATGCTGAATTATAGGGCTTCAGCCCCCTTTTGTCTGATGGACTCCTCAGTCAACAGACTAGCTGGAGGAGTACACTATTCAAAGCATGCAGGGCCCCTGCCATGGTGACTGGGCAGAGCATCATTTCCTCCAAAATTAGATTTGGCTCATAAGCATCCACAGTATTGCAGCCAAAACAAGGGCACTGCGATACAGGTACTATCCATGCTAGAAATAGCTGCACCTATTGTATATGGCCTGGGCAGATTAATGAGGCTTTCAATCATCAAGTATTTGATGAGTCGTCATAAGAATTTCCCAAAATTGACAAATTTCTTCATAAACATCAAAGTTAAGAACAAATGTGGCAGAAAGAAAAACAGAGAGACCCACAGGAAATGGGTACTGGGGCAAATAGGCAAAAGGGTATACCGGGAGGAGGAGGCCCATTGCAAAAGGATTCTTTGCAAGGCTAAGGCTGATTACAAGCTGAGACTTGCCAAGAAAATCAAGAGCAACAAAAAGGGCTTCTTTCAGCATGTAGATAGGAAGAGGAAGGGGAGACAAGTGGTGGGACCACTAAATAAGGAGGAAGGAGATCCAGTGACTGATATGAGGGAACAGGCACAGATGCTAAATGTCTATTTTACCTCTGTGTTCTCCCCGAAGCAGGACGGGGGATAGCTGCATAGGAGATTAGATGAGGCTGGGGATTTAGGGGCACAGATTAGAGTCACCCCCTTGAAGTTGAGGGGCTCCTCAGGGCATTGGACATTACAAAGGTGCCAAGCCCTGATGGGTTACACCCGAGAGTACTTAGAGAGTTGGCAGGGGTTCTCTCACACCCGCTGGCCTTCATTTTTGAGGCCTCGTGGAGAACGGGTGAAGTTCCAGAGGACTGAAGGGTGGCATCAGTGGTCCCAATTTTCAAAAAGTGTAGTAGAAGGGACATAGGGAATTACAGACCTGTTAGCCTTACGTCCATTGTAGGAAAAACAATGGAAAGGCTCATAATAGGGAGAGATCTAGTGATGCTAGATAGGGAAGGGAGGCTGACAGCCACACAACACGGCTTCTGCAAAAACAGTCCTGCCAGACAAATCTTGTGGAATTCTATGACAAGGTTTCAAGATGGCTAGATGGAGGGGATGCAGTGGATGTGGTATACCTGGATTTCAGCAAGGCCTTTGACAAAGTGCCCCATGATATCCTGGTGGAGAAACTGAGGAGTTTTGGGATACACCAAAGCACTGTCCGGTGGATTAGGGCATGGTTGACTGACTGAAAGCAGAAGGTAACCATTAGTGGGGAATCATCGGGATGGCAGCCAGTGACAAGCGGGGTCCCCCAGGGCTCTGTTCTGGGGCCGATCCTGTTCAATCTTTTCATAAATGACATGGAAGAAGGGGTGAACAGTCTGCTGATCAAATTCACAGACGACACTAAAACTGGAGCAGTGGCCACAACTGAGGAGCAGATACTCCATATCCAAATGGATCTGGACAGACTATGGAAGTGGGCAGGAGACAACAGGATGGCGTTCAATGTGGATAAGTGCAAGGTTGTTATGCACTTGGGGCCTAGGAATGGGTGCCATGAGGACAGGTTAGGTGACAAGTGGCTGGAGAGCAGCACTTGTGAAAGGGACCTCGGGGTACTGGTTGACTGCAGGCTAAACATGAGTCAGCAGTGTGATGCGGTGGTCAAGAGGGCACATGCCACCCTTGGTTGCATAGCCAGAAGTGTGGCTTCTAGATCAAGAGAGGTATTACTACCACTCTATACGACTCTGGTGCGCCCACAATTGGAGTATTGTGCTCAGTGTTGGGCCCCTCAGTACAGCCAGGTTAGAGTCAGTGCAGTGTAGGGCCACAAGGATGGTGGCCGGATTGCAGAAAAAGCCATATGAGGTGAGACTGAGGGAACTGGATCTCTTCAGCCTGGAGAAGAGGGAACTCAGAGGGGATATGTTGGCAACATACAGGTATGTCAGGGGATGTCACACGGAGGTGGGTAGAGACCTGTTCTCCCCTGCAAAGGAAGGCAGGACGAGCTCCAACCGAGCAAAGCTCAGGGAGCCAAGGTTCTGTTTGGATGCCAGGAAGCACTTCCTGACAGTTAGGACCCCAAGGGTGTGGAATGGGCTTCCACAAGAGGTCATTGAGGCCCCATCGGTGAGGGTGTTCAAAGATAGACTGGACATGCACATGGTGGACATGTAATGAGCAGAGCCAGCTGGTGCCAGAGGTCAGACTAGATGGCCCGGGAGACCCCTTCTGACTGCCCCCTGACCTTCTGAGACAATAGGGCAGTTCAGTTAGATCCTGTTCAAAGCTTCTCTTATTGGTTAAGCACATGATATACATTTGATTCTTACAGGCATCCTGTTCTAGTACTGTCCACAACTGTGCAGGTGAGAGTTTTCATTTGTTTATTTATTCATTTTAAAGACAAACATGGAAATTGAGTATAATGATTTCAGCAGCTGGAGACCAGATCTCTGCAAGAGCATCATAAAAGCGTCAGTTGAAATTAATAGAGTGGAAACCTGAGAATAAACTGGTGGGCCTACTTACACAATGAAGATTTATATCTCATCCAGACATGTAAAACAGAGATCAAACACAAAACATGTTGAAGCAAGGCGATGAAACTGATAATTCAAAAGTACAATGGAAAGAGAGAGAGAGAGAGACAGACAGACAGACAGACAGACAGACAGACAGACAGACCATTAAGATCATATGCTAACTGATCTGATTTCCTCGACATGACAACCCACCATGGGCAGCCATCCCTGGTGAGTTGCCCTGTTTTGCATGGGGTGGCTTATTTTGAGGGAATAAGCCAGGTCAGTAATCCAGGCTTTGTGGTTTGTCACTTCATCTGAGCCCGGGAGATTTACTATATTGTGGGCTTCAGCAATCAGCTAAAGAGCTTCTTTGCAGGAGCAGTAAAACAGTCAGTGAAGCTTACTTTTCATGATCCCATCAGCCACTGCACTTCCACCAGTGCTGGAATGGACCTTTCAAAGGACTAGGATGATGCTTGATGATGGTGATTCAGTCCCTCAGAAATATGCAATAAGGATCATGCTTTTTAAATTATTGTTGCTCTTTCACAGGTACACCAGTGCCCTGTTTCAGCTGCCTGACAAATGTAACATTGGCTGGTTAATTTCCTTGTCTGTTTCAGCTGTCAAGGGGAGAATGGGGTGAGTGGTAAGTGCACCAAAAGGAAGAAACCTCATCTTCTCAGCAATGTGATTTTCTTGGTTTTAAATGTCGGACAGATACTTCTCAGTAACCTTCACCTTTTCAACCCTTCTCCAACTCTCCAGGTAGTCCAGAAAGAAGAGATATGAATCCCCCCCCCCGCCTTTGCACAGTGACTTGTGATGATAGCAACAAAGACCCACCTACTATTAAGCTGAGCCCAGCCAGCAGTCCTTCTCCCAGGTCCTAGACTGCTACTAGCCTTTGGCTCTTAAGGATGTCAAGACACACCCCTGCATAGTGAGGGCTGAGAGTTTCTTCCTGGCATCTGCTGGAACTTTGCAAGGTATTCTAGAGCAGCAGTTCCCAAGCCTTTTCGGTCATGGAACCTTTATGAAGACATTTTTCCCCATAGAACCCTAACTCTACCCCTGGTTTTCCTAAGCATTGTGAACCCACAATGTTCTTCCTTCTTCCATCTGCTCCTATTGCCTGAGAGCTTTGCATAACAATGTAAGTTTGGAAATAAAGAGAAAACATTTTAAATATAACGAATGAATAAAGCAATTATATGGTAATATCCCAAATGAATTTATTTTGATTATTTCCAACACTACACAACAGGGTCCTGAGAACCAAATGATGTGATGCATTTCCTTGTTTGCTAATTGGATGGCAACTGACTATCAAATAGTTGGCCTCATGTGGTTTCATTTTAAAATCTGTTTTAATTTTGATTTTTGAGATTTTTTGAGGAACCCCTATGAGGCTTTTGCAGAACCTTACGGTTCTGTGGAACACAGTTTGGGAACCACTGTTCTAGAGTACTCATATGAATTTTTACTGGATTCTAGGTTGTGCTGTTTGATGTCCCTTCTCTGCAGTGGCGCCCTTACTATGGAATGCGCTCCCCAGAGAGGTCCGCCTGGTGCAGTCAATATATGTTTTTCGGTGCCAGGTTAAGACCTTTTTATTTAATCAATATTTTAATAAGTTTTAATATTGAATTTTATTACTGTATTTTATTAATTGCAGCCAGAGTGAGTCATCAATTTATTTATGCTGTTAGCCGTCCAGAGACGTTAGTAATTGGACAGCATACAAATTTTATAAATAAATACACTGCTATCTCAATGCTTTTTGGGCATATTTTCTTTGGACACCCCCTTGATCAATGTATGCATCATTTGTCAAACAATAGAAAATATATTTGAAAAAGTAAAGTAAATAAATGAATACTCTGTCTTTCTTTATTTCCATATGACAACAGTTTCTGAAATAAGAATAGCATGTCAGAGAAGCTACACATTGTGATGTGGAATAAAGGAAGTTGGGTCCTTGCATGAATGACTCCAGTGAAAATGAAAATAATGTAAAGCATGACATTTATTTTTGTCTTTAACAAAAGCCTGGGAAATGTGCAGCACAGGAAAGAAAATTAGGGACTTTTTCCATTTGTACTTCTAAAATGCACTGACCTTGGCTATAAAAGAAAACTATAGAGTGTATCTCTGATTCCACAGTAGGCTTCTGTTATTTTGTTTGGGATATGTATGCAAAATGAGCACACACTGGGTTGTTTGCAAAATGAGCTAGAAAGAAAATAGAAGAAAGATTACAGTCAACCCATACTTTTCTATGCATGCATTTCATTTGATTGCTATTGGAACATTGTTTTGAACTGCACTTGTGTATGTGCATGTGTGTGGCCCCAAACTCCAAGTCTGCAATTCTCACAACTAAAAAGCTGATGCACCCCTGCTTTAGAAGAAGTCCAAACTCCTCTGTCCAGTGACCCTACATTGATTCCTTTTATGGAACCTTTGATGAACTGTCTTCTAAAGATGTTAGGATGGTTCTCTTGTTTCAATTATTATGTAAGAACACCTATGTGTCCCGATGCATTCCCCCCCCCCATTTTTATTCACCCTTGAAATCAGTGGGACTCACTTCCACATAAACTAGAGTACACTTCAGCCGTACATCCTTTTCTTCAGCAATTAGACAAAAATTGACATTTGTTTTAAGCAGAAACACATTTTTATGGCAAAAATCCCAGCACCAAGTAATAGATAGCTTGGAAGTAACAGAAGACAGCAGGGGGCAGGGAGGGGGATAAGAAATTAAATGGGAAGATGCAGCTTGCATAATGAAGGTATATGTGGAGAACTGATTTATGACTCAAGAGAAAATTAAAGTGGCATATATTTTACCCCAAGGAATATTTTGGTATCACAATTTTATGTATGATTTGTTTATTCATAACTTTATGTACTTTTTTTTTAATTGAGCATTGTTCTCTCTCTCTCTCTCTCTCTCTCTCTCTCTCTCTTGTGCTTTGACAAACAGCTATCAGCATAATAGTTTTTGGTGCTGAGAGAACACCAAGGAACAGATGCTTGAAATGAAGTTTCACTGCTGAGAGCAGCATGTACCATAACTTTAAGGATTTAACTTTTCCCTTCTGTCCGCTCCCCCACCAACCCCAAAAAAGTCTCTTTCTTATTAATGCTACACAGGTGATAAGCAAAAGCTGGTGATGGAAGAAGCAAAAGTCTCAGCTCAGCTCAGACTCATACTGGTATATTTTCCTTCATTTTTATTTATGTGTGGCTATAAAAACTCTTAGAGCAGTTTGTGTTACATCAGTTGAAATGGAACAGTCCCTATCCACAGGTGTACAGTCAAAATCACAGAACACAATGGACAGTATGGGTAAGGAAGGAAAAGGAAAACAAGCAAACTCAGGTATATGTCAGCAGAAGGTATGGGGATTATGCCTGGATGTTAGGGTTGGGGTTAAGCTTCAGTTTAGAATAAGGGTTAAAAAAAAATCCTGGATCCCAGTGCTTGTACAGGAGCTGGAACTAGCTTTGATTAGGCAAAAAGAGTGAGTAGTTAAAAAGAACACTCTGGCTTCTGCCTTTGGGCATTATCTCTAAATGGGTAGGAATTCTACCTGCTTATTGGTGCTAGAATAGGGATTCAAATAAGGATTAAGGTTAGAAGAACCTGGGTCCCTGTGCATGTCCATCAGCCTAGAAATAGACTAGATTGTTCAAATGAAGTGAGTGGTAATCAAAAACATCTTCAGTGCTGCCTTTCTACATGTCGTCTGAATGGACAGAGATTCTGTGTGCATTTTTGGGTCAGGGTGAAGTTTCTGGTTAAGGTTAGAATTGGCAATACCTAAGTTCCTGACCATTTGCAGGGACTTGGAATGCCTTTTGTTATGCAAAAAGGACCATGTGCTTAACAAGAACACAGTGAGTGCCGCCTTTGTGCATGTTCATGTTACAGGTGGTCTATGTGGCTATTAGGTTTGTGGTTAAGCTTCAGGTTAGGGATAGAATTAGGAGGCCTGGGTCCCTGTGAAGGCTAGAGGCATGCAAATAGCTTTGATTAGGCAAAAAAGAGTGACCAGTCAAAAATAATATCCTGAGTTCTGCCACTATGCATATTATCTGAATGTATAGGCATTAAACCCATTTGTTAAAACTGGGGTTAAGTTTCATGTTAGGGTTAGGAAAAGCTGGGACTCTGAGCAGGTATGGGGGCCTGGAAGTAGCCAGGCTTGGGCAAACAGAACAAGCAGTTGACAAGTACACACTCAGTTCTGTCTTTCTTCAACTTTTCTGAAGATATAGGGATTAAAATGTCTTGTGAGCATTGGAGTCAATGTTCAGGATAGGGTTAGGGAAGCCCTGGGTCTCTCTCCATGTTCATGGGAATGGAACTTGCTCTGACTGGGCAGAAAGTGTGAGCAATCTACAAGAAAGCCCTTGGTGCTCAATTTGAGTATATCCTCTGACTGTAGAACTGGGTGTTAGGCTGGGGTTGAGGTTCAAGTCAGGATTAAGAAAACATGGGACCCTTTGCAGGCACAGGGACCTGAAGCTAACCTCAACCTTTCTGCATGTTGTCTGAATATAGAGGATATACTTCGGTGTTGTACATATTTTTGGAATGTGCAAGTGTGATTTACTAATGGAAGCTTTGTCTTAGGGTTAGGGTGAGTAAATCCTAGGTCACTGCACATGCCCATGATCCTGGAGATAGCCTAGATTAGGCAATCAAAGTGAGTGGTCAACAAGAACACCCTGAGTACTGCATTTGTACATGTTGTCTGAACGTACAGGAGGGTTAGGGTTAAGATTAGGGCTATGGTTAGGAAAGTCTGAGTTCCTTTGAAAGTCTGGACCAACAGCTAGCTTACACTGAGCATTAAGCCTGAGTTGGCAACAAATGATTCTGCCAAACACATATAGTTTTGGCATGTTAATTCACACAAATTTCATTAGTGGTTCAAAACAAAACACACGAGCTGTGGTTCATCCTATAGATGCAATCCAGAAGCAGACTCACCTTACACCAGTGCCACGCAAATTAGAATCCAGAGAGCTGAGCTGTGGACACTTGTTAGATTTTAACGCCTCCCCCCATCAGGTTTCTCATACGTCCCTAAATTTAGTATGATTCAACCAGTACATTAGCATTACAAAGGTGATGCATATAATAAATGGTTATATCCATGCAATATCACAGAACAAGATGTTACAGAAAGAAGAACAAACAGTAAGCATGCAAGCTGCAAGCATTTTGTCATAATGTCTGAATGTCAGAAACAGTGTAAATTTTATATATATATATATATATATATATATATATATATATATATATATATAAAAATCTCC
Source organism: Varanus komodoensis (assembly GCF_004798865.1). Classification (NCBI taxonomy): domain Eukaryota; kingdom Metazoa; phylum Chordata; class Lepidosauria; order Squamata; family Varanidae; genus Varanus; species Varanus komodoensis. Next base: position 52,552,642 of record NW_025335268.1, read on the forward strand.
TTAGTCAGACATCTTCTGTGCCAATTCAAAGCACACACCAAAGATGTAAGCAGCTCTGGTTTATTATATATGCCAGGAGATTATTCATCATTCTAGAATAGCTGCCATTCAGCCTCAAAACACCTACATGTCTCATAACCCGTTAAGATGAATGCAGCCCACCTGACATATATCTGAGGCAGGGTTGCCAAGATACCGGTGTCTTGAATCCTGCAACTCCCAAGAGAAGGCCTGGTGACTTTACAGAGTGGCCAGCCCTTGAAAAACAAGAGGCTAATGCAGGAGAAAAAAAATTCCCCTTTCTTTCTTCTTTTGCTAAAAACAGACTGGGATGAAGGGAGATGGGAGCAGCAGCAGCAGTGTCTCTGAGGAACTGAGTAACCCAATCTACTTCATGATGTTTCTGAGATCAAAATTGCCACTCTGTCCCTCAAATCTGCTCTTTTGCCCCCCTGAAGAAATGGAGCAAGTGGCAACAGGGTGTATTGCAGAAGAGGGAGAAATGTCTTCTCTTCACATTTTAAGACCGCCAGATCTAATTTCATGCTTTAGAGCCACTCTGCAAAGCAAACCTTGGTTATCCTCTAAGTTTGCATCCTTCCAAATCTTGCAGTGGGGTTCCCCAGTCAAAGAATGCAACAAAAGTGACTGTTTGAAGATGCATTCTGTAAACAAAACTGCTGGAAATAAATGAGTAAATCAGGCAGAACCGCATATAAAATGCCATGTGTTAGAAGTGCATTAAAATGCTAAGGGATTTTCATGCAAATTGAAGCAAACAAAAAAATGGAATGAACCAAACCTATAATGGAGAAATGAAAAGTGCAACTGAGAGATTTGCTCATACCTAAGGTATGCTGAGTGAAAAAGCAAGAGTTAAGCATCCCCAGATTTCTCACTTCCTGGATCCCATTTCCCCAAGAGCTTTTACCTTTAAAAAAAAGCTTATCTAAGGTATTGTGATCACAGATCTCTTCTATATCCTCTGGACCACCAGACATCAGTGTACAGTCTCTTACCTGTCCAGCTTAGGTGATGAACTGAGGTTGTCTCACTTCCTAGCTCAGCATCACTGGCTTACAGCCTCCGGGTTGTTCATTAGACCATTGGCCATGGACTGACTTGTCAGGCTGGGTAAGCTGCTACTGCCAGACTTCTGCTCCTAAGCCAAGCCAGCCTCAGACCTTAGAGGGAGGTCTTTCTTTTGATCCAGCCACCACTGAGGTAGAAAGTGCCTTCTCAGAAGCTGTTTCCCAGTTATGAAACCTCACTGCTAAGGGAAATGAGATTTGTTTAATCACTTAGGCCTTTTGTGGACGGGTAAGGACATCTCTTTCAGACTGACCTTTGGCATGCAAGCTATTCTGCTGCTGAAGGAGGGCTTAACAGGTTGGTGATGGCTGTGCCTTGTGTTATTGGGTTTTTAACTGGATTTTTAATTTAAATGTTAATTTAAAATTATTTTAGGCCACCTTTAGGGGTGGAACCTCCTTTAATTTGTTATGCCTCATTTTAATGAAGATTCCATTTTTAATCTGTATGTTATTATGGTTAGCTGCCTTGAGCACCATTTTGGGTGGAAAGGCAGGGTATAAATTTAATTAGTAAATGATAAATGGTTGTTATTTTCTAGAAGTGCAATTTTTTCCAGGTTTGCCTGTCTCTAGGGAGGTGTTAACAGACTTTGCATTTCCTGCTCCCTCTGTTCTCTGAGCATTCAAAGCTACTGTTCTTACAAGCATTTCACATTTAAAATAAACTCTGAAATGCATATGTTAATGGATATGGCCAAATTACCAACGCATAATTAATGCAGTTCCCCTAGCGTTTGACACATGGATTAATCGGCATCAGGCATATTAACATTTTCATGTGGTGCCATAGCAAGACCTTCAGGACTGCAGGTTTCTCTTTTTCTTCTGAAACTGGCTCATCTTATCACCTTCACTGTTCATCAGAGCAATTCATTAAGTTCTACTAAACCTTATGTTATACTTTTTTAAAAAAGAGAGAAATCTTATTCCTGGCATGTGAGCCTGTTCTTTAATGCCTTTTCCTAGTAGCACACTAGTATATCTTCCTTTAAAAAACAGTAACAACAACAACCTTCCTTATAATCCAGTCTTCTTTTACTGAGCAGAGTTAATGGATTTATATTAAGTTTTTCATTGTGTAATTCATATATTTCCTGAGCATGTGAAGTTACTAACTGGTTGCTATGGCAACATATTGGCATACAATGAAAAGTTAAGATTGCTTGCAAATAAACCAACATTATAAGCCTAAAGAAGGTAACCTGGGGCTTTCCAGGAGCTGAAGACAGTAATATAGACTTAGAATAGACTCACTGAGTTACTCACAGGTTAAGTTAAATAGGTTACTCATGATTAACAAGTTCCATTTATTTCAATGGGTCTGTTCTAAGTATAGCTACATCAGGACCCAAATCAGATGCTATGGTTTACATCCTTCATATTCAGCAGTCAACATGGCTAATAGGGGATAGTTATGGTACTTGTAATCCAACACGTCTGGAAGACACTAGGTTGTCTTTCCCTGCTCTAAGCTATGTGGAAATGGCCTCATCTCTAGTTTCACTGTTCCAGTTGAAGGTGTGCAAATAGGAATTATTTAGATCATTTTTCAAAGGAGAGAGGCAGAAGGTTCAAGGGCACACTTAATTGATACTGACAGTGGCAATGACTCCTCTTGGATAATGGTTCTTTAAGAAAGCACATCTGCCCCATGAGTTTTCACTGGCAGAGCAAATGGTGAAAACGTTTTACTTAGAAATTTGTAAAGATCTCTATGGCACTCTTAGTACTAAATCTATGCTAAACAAGGAGGCTGGTGACTCCTGTATCAGTGTGGTTACTCATCCATTGCTGCTCCATGGTGGTGAGCTTATTTGAGGATGGAAAGCAGGAGCACGGATGGCTTCTATAAACCTCAAAATAAAAGCTGTGGTGGATTTGGGGCCCTGCTGACACAGTTCTTACCGGAATCCTTGAACGCTAAATTGGATGGATGCCAGGATTTCTCTCTGTTTTGCTCTTTCTCCCAACAGCACTGTGAAGGAGCTCACCAAGATTTCTATTTTAAAGGTGATAAACCATAGTGGATAGAAAGTAATTTGCCCAAGTTTGCCTACATATTTCATGAATGTGATATTTTCAAGCCCATTTGAGCCCAGTGAATTCAAATAGCTCTTCCTGAAGTCTAATAAAATAGTTAATAAAAGTCTTCCTAACAGACTTCCAAAATGTTAACAGTTTATCAGCATTTGTTAGCACTGCCATTTGCTTGTTATTTATTGCCTTCCCATTATATTTTCACATCCCTTTTCAGATGTACTTCAGCTAGAATTCTTTTAAAAGATGGTCTTCACTTATTTACTTTTTGCCATCAGCAATGCATTTAAATGAAAAATGAGAGCAGCAGAAATAGAATATAAACTTCCATTCCACAGGGCTATTCCCTAACTGCAGCACAAGACAAACTGCTGAAGGAATGCTATCATATGACCAATGCATTCAACTCTAGGGATACACAAATGAGCAAAACACTAGCAGGCCAAAGTTCTCTGACTTTCATTTTAAAGTTCCTTCTCATTGGGTAACACTTTTTTTCTTTTTATATAAAACTCTGTATTGCCCCAAATGTACACATCCTTCACTCATCTTTAAAATGCATGTATTCTTTTCCCTTTGATCAAAGTGTATTTCTGTGCATTTATCAAAAGTATGCATTTTTTTCAATCATATCTTTCAAATGTGTGGTAGCTATCAGTGCATTTTGGAGGTCTATGAATCATGGTACAAGCTCAGAATGTATGGGCACCAATCACAGATGGCTTCCAAATCTGTGTTCAGCCCAGAAGATGTAAACTGGTAAATAACATCCAAAAATGGATTGACAGACACCTCTTTCTTCTACATCTGTTCATTTCCACACATGGCACCCAAAAAGCATAGCCAGATCTAAAGGTGATATAGTCCAGCCAAACAGAAGAGATTCCAGAGTCCAGACTTAATTCTTGGCCATCTTCCCACAGGGAAAATGTCTGAAGAGACACATACATGGACACACATGAAACAAAACAGTGACATGGCTAATCAGAAGGAGTGGTTGAAGGACCAACGTGCTTATGCAGATGATAATCTGAGGCAATCATATACCAGGATGTCTTTCACAGAGAAGACAGCTAAATCACAAGGCTGGACTCCCCTGTCTATTAAGCATCAGAACAGCAGAGCTGCAGCAGAAACAGTCAGAGTCTTTGATCACTCAGATCAGTGCACAGCAAGTTCAGCAAATGACATGCAGGCAAGCTGGGATGCCTATTCTGTCCTTGCAGAGCCCCTGCGCCTGTCCCAGCTGCATAACTGAAAGCAGGATAAACGATACAGTCTCCCCCCCCCCCC
>NW_025335268.1:52557165-52595597 GCF_004798865.1 Varanus komodoensis
CTGCATAACTGAAAGCAGGATAAACGATACAGTCTCCCCCCCCCCCCGTTGTATTTCCATGCTGGATACTAGTCCACCTGTTACAGGTGCATCTGCCATGCAACCAGGAAAAGCACAGAAACTGGGAGGAGGAAAAACCTGGCATTGCTTCAAAGGACAATCCACTTCCCTTGCATTTCAGCTGCTGCTGTTTTCGCCTTTCCTCCTGGTCTGAATGGCGGAAGCCACAGACTATCCTTGCAAGTGTGAGTGTGGCTTCAATGGGCTGCCCTGTTGCCTGCAGAGACAGAGAGTGAAGGGTAGTAACAGGAATGGTCAGCATCTGTGACTGGGTGGCCAATGGCTGAAGGACTGAGGAAGCATGTCTTTTTCCTCTGTGTAAGGAATGGGACATGAACAGTGGCTGGGACAGGCAGAACCCTGGAACCAGGGTGGTGGTGTGAAGCCTTGCTGCTTCGTAGGGCTAGAAGCAGGTGACGTGGTCAACAGCACAGGGTCAGGGTCAAGGCGGCAGGCAATCCAGTACTGTATAGGAGAGGGAAAGAGAGAGTCCAGTGGTCTGACACTAAACAGACAGTCGCGTAAGGGTGGTCCCAACACAAGTGGGCTGGAGCAGGGCAGGAACAACTGGAGCAAGCAAAAAAACACAGAAGCAGGGCAAGGACAGACTAGGGTGGGCAGGATCAAACCAGAGCAAGGCAGGAACAGACTGGAGCAGGGATAGAGCAAGGCAGGAATTCGGTTCAAGGCATGGTGACGCAGAGGCCAGAGCACAAGAGAGACCTGAAGATACTTGCATTGCTGTGGCAAAGAACAGCAGTTCCAGGAAGCCTTTCGGGCCGGTCTTCAGGACCTCCAGCTACACTGCACACCACTCCCGACAAGAGCCTGCTAGGGTGCTCCTGGTTCGGCAGGCACTTGCAGGGCCACTCAGGGCCTGATCTAGACACTCTAGCTTCTCTGCTACTCAACATGGAATACCCCGGCTTTCCCAGTGGTAATCCCACCAGTCGGGGAAGATAATGGCTGGCTCAAACAATATGGCAAGCCTTTTTTAAAATCACTGATAGTCTGTCATGCTGTCTGACCTCAGCGGTGGTATTTCACCATGGTAAAGTTTGATCTTAAGAAACCACGATAAGAAGCAATGGCTTGTTCTATGATTTCTCTGTGGCATTGTGGCTTGTCACACAGGATCACGGTTACCTGAAGGAGCGCTTACATCCATATATGCCCGGCCGCCCCCTGAGATCAGCGGGAGAGGCCCTCCTCCGGGAGCCCTCAGTGAAGGAAATTAGGAGGGTGGTTACTCGGAGGAGGGCTTTCTCAGCGGTGGCACCTAAGTTATGGAATGCGCTCCCCAGAGAGGTCCGCCTGGCGCCGTCGTTATTTGTTTTTCGGCGCCAGGCGAAGACCTTTTTATTTAAGCAGCATTTTAAATGTTAATATCATTGAATTTTATTTGGCCAGGGCGGCTTATTTTATTCCAATGTATATATTTTAATTGTTATTGTTTTAATTTATTGTGTATTTTATTATGTTGTGAGCCGCCCCGAGGCTTCGGCAAGGGGCGGCATAGAAATGTTTTAATAAATAAATAAATAAATAAGTAGTTTCCATGGTCATGGTATGCAACGATAGTCATGCGTTCAGTTGCCTTTTCAGGCACATGGTAATGCTCATGGGGTTGTGTTCTTTTAGGTTCCCCTCTTTCTGCAACCTGCAACTAATTTCCTGCCCTGCATGTAGGCGACACTGCTACCATAGGTGGGGAAAAAGGCAGAGAGCTTGGACTATCCAACAACAAATTTTTTTTCCATTGGTAAATATTTCTACATATTTCAGAGGAAAGGTGATGACACCAAGTGACCTTGGGGGTTTGAACTTTGGGATTTTCAAGTTGGGAGTTGGAGGCCATTTGGGAGATCCATTTTCTATGGCAGGCCTATGTGGGGTGGCTTGCAACTCCATTGCAGCAGGAGAGTTGAGATTTGGGGTGGGTGTTTGAACCTGGAATTCAGAGACCCAGGGCTTCTCTACATGAAGTGCAATGCACTGTTGACTGAGGCTTCTTCTTCTCTATCACTCTAGGAAGAAAACGCTCGCTCTGCCTGCCACACACCCCTGTCACCCCTGTTACATTCTATTAACCAGCCATACTCGCACATAGAGTATTTGCAACTTCTCAAGTGGCCTTTGCTGTGGTTCAGACTTTAATACCAGGCCTACCTTGCTTCTGGGGCACAGTGGTCCTGATCTGATCAGGACTAGAGTAAAAATTAAAGACATAACATGTCTCATTTCTATGCTATGCCCTTAGTAAAGGGTGTAGCTTCACTCTGAGACGTGTGCTTAAAAGGGTTCTGAAAAGGTATTCGAGACACCCATTTTCCCCCTGTGGTGCCTGGTCCACCCCTTTCAAGGGCTGAGCTCCCCTTGCTCACAGAGACTACCCTAGCCTAATCATTTCTACTAAAGCATTGCTCCCTTGTAGCATAAGCAGGTTTTAGAGGCATCTCCTCTCATCCACAAGCCATAAATCAAGGATAAGTTTACATTGTTATATGTATACTTCAGTGCAAAGTAGCTTATATGCTATAAATCAAGGACAAGTTTGCACTCCTAGCTGTATACTCCAATTTGAAATGACTTCTATGTTGTGTCTTCTTGCATCAGCATTTGACTAAACAGATTGTTATGAAGCCCTCCTTGCTTTACTTTGCCTTCTGCATTTCACTCTCAATCCCTCCCCCCCAGCCGCTTTTGGCATTGGTTGCATTGTTGGCATTTCAGTAACGATACAAATTAGCATGCTGATATAAAACAAATTGCTATGCCAGAAGAAGATGCCTCTCACATCTTTATATGAAAAGCTTTATTTGTAACTTGCTGCATGAATGTTTATATTGCCTCCCCTATAAGAGTCTGACTGAACAGTCTTGAGATCATGCATCACAGAGACAGGTATGTATGACTGGATGGAAGTGCTCTCCAGGACTAGGGTGGGGGGTTTGAGCTTTTCCCTCCCATTTTGTCTAAAAATACTCAAAAAGAGTAAAAATGACCCCATTGGCAACAATGAAAATTTGTGTTGTTTTGGTATGCACACGCACACGCGCACACACACATATGCAAAAGGGATGAAAATGGGAAAGAGAAAGCTGAAGTCTCCCTCCAGGAGAACTATGGTGCTGATCCAAATAAAAATCGATCAGTCAATCATGTGTAGTCCTGCCATATGTGGCTTGAGGAAAGTTTAGTGTGGCCCTTTTCCTACTGTCCCATTGCCCTTCTAGTCAGTAAGGGAACAGTGAGGCCACATAAGAAGAAATGGTTTGGCTTCAGTCATGTAATTATCACATGCAAAACTCACTGTGTGGATGCTGCCTTCTGTACATCCAACTTCACAATCAACTGAACTTAAAATCTGTTGGAGAATGTTGTTTGGTGCCTCAGACCCCATGACTACTCATTAGAAGGATTAGCTCCCAAATCCTTGTTGACAGAACCCAATAACATGTGTATTAAGGTAAAAAGGGACCCACATTTTTAATGCTTCCATTAAGTAGGTTCCATTTTCTAATTAAATTTCACAGTGTTTCTGGCAGGAAAAATATACGTGCATCTATCATTGTTAATGTATTTGTGCACAATTTGGGCAGCTTTGATCAGCTATGTCATGTCAGGCATCCAGTGGCTTTCATATTGATTTGCACATTAATCAGAACACTTTTTTTTCATTTTACAATTAGCATACCAAAACTGTTCTGTGAGTTATCATGCTAATATGTTCTATCAAAGACTAAATTAGCATTTTATTGCTGTTAACCAGAGGCAATGTTTCACATAAATTCAGTGGTTGGTGCCAAGCCTTCCACATTACCAGCTGCTGATATTTAAGGGCGCTTGATCTCTAGGAGACCAATAAAATGGTAATAATAATACTTTGCTGATGTACAGACAGTGGAGAACCCTAACACTTATTATGAATCTGATTTTAATTCAAGCCATGAGGGCAACTGCACCAAGAATATCAAAAGCAAACATATTTATCCCATGGTCTATCCCTGTGAAAGACCATAAAGATAATATAAATGGATTATCCTGCCTCCTCCTGCGGTTATCTTTCCACACCTCTGCTAATATCTGAGATAAAAATAGAAGAAAGACCAACAAAATGCCATTGATTCTGCTATATCTAAATTACTTTGGAAATCAATGATACCATTTCGTTTTCTTGCCATGCTCTTGAGATATAATCTGGAAATCCTTTTATACAATAACCTAGCAGTGTCAATGGATAGGACAGTGAATCTCATGTGTAGCTTAACTGCCAGACAAGAGATGGCAAGGGCTACCCTTCCAGGTTCCAGTTAATCACATTAATCAACCTGCCTAGTGAATGCTGCTGGAATCTGCATACACAGTCCATTGCTGCTGAACATTTCATCAGCTTTTGGAGCAGTAACTTCCATATTGTAAAAATACAGAACTCCACAAGGAATTTTCAGGTTACCCCATGCCAGCAATTAGCCAAATGAAACAAGAACCACACAGGTTCTTGTTTCATTTCTGACTAAATCACTGAGATGCTAAAATGTTTGGTGGATTTTTCAAATATTGCTGTTTCTTCAGTCACCATAACCTTTGCCACATAAAAGGAACGAACCAAAATATATTCACTTCCCTATAGTTTTTTTTTTACCATCGTTATAGCACATATTCAGCTAAAAAAATCTGTGTGCACCTGTTATAGATAATGCTGAGTTATTTACTAGTTCTTTCCTCATATAGCAAAACAGCATCAGAACTTTAATCATTTTATAGGGTTCCCTGCTCCCATTTTCCCTCTATTTCCTTACTGTTTGAAATCAGTTGATTAGAATGTCATGCAATAATGCCATGATCCATGTGAACTATAAATTTTGATGCTGGGATTTATTTTCAGTTGTAATTCGGTGGAATTTGAAGCTTCATCCCCTCAACATATGAAGGTCATAGCTGGGATAGGGCGGAGGTGGGTACCAGGGGCAAGGACACAATGCCAGGCTCCTTGGATTCCAGCTGCAAGCTGCTTCCACTGCACTTTGGCATAGGCTACATTGATAGCCACTTAGAATGCTCAAAGCATGTCACATGATTTCCTACAACTGTCCTGCAATGTAGACTGACGTAGTCTGCAATGTAGTTCTCAGCAGGTTTACCTCCCCGAGTGAGCCCAGCAGCACCTCCTAACAGCTCCCCATTTACTCATCACTTGCTTGGGACCCAGCCTGAATGGCAGTCCAGAGAGAGGAGCAAGCAGAAGCTGCCACTTCTCAGCTTTGTGCTCCCACGTGCTGCTTTCTCCAGAAGGATAGCAAGGAGGGCTGGGAGGCCTCCAGAGCTCCAGGATGGGCAATGGGTCCTGCTGAGCCAGGTTGTCCAACATGGGCCCTCTGGTACCGCCAATTCTAACTGACAACCAGTACTGCCAGGGTTTATTCCAGAGCATACTTCCCATAAAAGAGGCAACTCATGGTAGTGTGTCAGGAGCACATAACTGTTACCACAAAGATAGATGTGCTTTATTACACCACGAAGGTTGAAGGAATAATATAACCTTTGTTATTCTATTATCAGGTCTGCCCTGATCTATGAGCACAAAGGAGACTTGGTAAAATTGTTTACCCAACTCTTGTTTGCCCTTCCCTGAAAAGGGCATTTACCTGCCAAGAGTCCCCCACCACACACACACACACACACAACCCTTTGCAAAAGCTCTGAGGTATCCCAACAAGAAAAGAGACTACACCTTTTGAACAAACACACATGAAGTATTTTACTAAGGAAATATTATTAGGGAGAAATGATTTTCTCATCTGAATAGTTACAACACTCAAAAACACACAAAACACCCATAAGAGCAAATGAGGAAGAAAATAAGCCAGGTAATTCATCCAGGTAATTCCTAATGCTCTGTGTTCCTAGATTCTCTAATAGTATTGCCAGGTCTATCAGTCTTTCCAAATATTCAGCTTTTCTCCAGCTTTCAATGGCTCCAAAATTAAAACTTGGATTTTATTTTCTTCCTACCTTCCTTTCTCTGTCAGCCTTCTGCTTTCTAAACATTCTTTCTGGTTTGACTTTTTATACATTAAAGCAAGCTCATACTCTCGTAACTCTGGGTCAATCAAGAAGGCTCACCCTTATCCCAAAGTCCTCTCTGCAGAGTCTTTACATGCATGGAACTTCTTTAACATTTGTTGTAAAGCTTAGGCCTTTTGAAAAACCATTTCCTACCATTCCTTCAGACCTCTTAGCATGAGAAAATATCAAGTCCTTTATCATTTCCTTACCTGCCTGACCGTCTGCTGAATCTCCAGTTCTCTTGCATGATCTTAGACCTGGCTAAATACAGAATTAGAGACAATTTAACTAGACTTTTAACCTTTGGATTTTACACTGATAATCAAACTTAACTCCATAATACACAAGCAAAGTAATATATACCTTTAGAGGACAGTTCTGCTCTTCTTAATCCTGCATACATAGACAAAAGCATGATCACATGTGTCTTACATTAAATTCAGTGAATAGAAAATAATAAACAATATACAAGCATCAACTAATACATTTCATCCACACTGGATATAATTTTTCTGCCCACAGTAGCCATTGGTGCTGGTAGAAAAAGATTGGTCAACTGTGGACATGAGTTCATAGGTTTGCTTCCACGGGGTAGATATGTCTAGGGCTTACTTTCAGAGGAAGGGAGTCAAACACTTCCTAACTCTGTACCAATCTTACAAGTGCTGCTGGATTGCCGCCAACACTTTCAAATGAGGCTGTTCCCCTACAGATACAATAAACATGCGTAGAAGTATAGGTGACTTTTGAAATCAGAGGAGGCAACTGTTTGGGATATTGAATGCAATGGGGAATTCATGAAACTCTTGTGAGCATCAGCAAAACCAGGCTGCCGTGGGAGGCATGAGAAAGGACAAGTAAGTTGCCCAAAAAGTATAAAGTGAAAGTGGTTGGGGTCTGAGATCCAGCCCATGAACAACTCTTGTGAACCCACAGTTCTTGATAGCAAGAGATGCAGCAATCTCAGTGACTAGTAAGCAAATAGAATTGTTGTTGTTTTTGTTGGTTGTGGTGATGTTAATAATAATATGCTGGGATAGATAGTGCAATTTGGGAGGTACCAAAAATGTGTCCAGGGCTCCACTGATACCCTCTTATAAACCAATGACATTTACTAAAGATTTCTATGGTATATCTGGAAGGCATAATAAGGTTGCAACCTGGATTCCTCCCCCTTCCATGTTATACTTCTTCCATAAAATCCAGGACCTAGTAAAGCACATTTTCTGGGTCCCCCATTCTTGGGTTTCTGCACAGAGATTTGAGCATCTTTTTTCATTTATAGATAGCTCTCTTGGTAAATTTTCTTCTTGATACACTGTAATCTTTCCATTTTTGCATGATATTTTAATATATGTTGCTTTGGGTTGCATTTTAAGAAAAGCAGGACTTAAAATTCTAAGGTAAATAAAGAAAAGTTGTCCTGTTCATTTAAATGAATGGAAAGATATGGAGCTCAAATAATGCATCAGTGCTCAACTCACAATAAGAAATGTTTTTCTCTGAGCAGCTATATGTCTCTGAAGTTATTGGTTCAGGTATCTATATTAAGGTGATTACAATTTGTACACCCTAAAAACAAGAGAGAGAGATTTAATGGAACTGACATTTTGGTCATTAAAACTAATAAAGGGCACTAAGATTCTTGAACGGGAAATGCTAAGCACTGTATTCTTTATTGACTATTTAAGGCAGAACTTAATTAAGACTAACCAAAGGTCTCTTTTAAAGTTTTGGATCAAAACACAGCCAGAAACATGTTATACTCATTTATTCCTAGGTACTCTTTGACCTGATTCTGTATTACGTCTGACTCAGGAAGACCATAGCCATACTTCATGGATCCACAAGCTGAAATCTCTGCTAAAAACGTGATCTTGGACTTGCTTTACAGATGCTCTTCAGGCTGTGTATCCTGAGGAAGTGAACTTGCCTGTCCTGAGTCCTCTGGACTAGGGATGGTTCACACTGTAAAGATCCCTTTTGTTCAGCTTGCTGGATTTCCACAGTTAGGTTCACTCCACCCTGTTTCCATTAGGAATATGGGAAGAACCTGACTGTAGGGGTAACATCTGATTAATTTCCTAGACTGGACTCCATGGATACTGTTCTGTCAACCTTGTGCTGGTGAAACTCGATCTGGGCCGGCACACAGGCTTTCAGTTCTAAAATGGGCCAAGGCTTGCATAATTCAAAATAGATGGATAGATAGATGGGAAATTGGTGTAGAAGTTGGGCCTCCATTCTTTAAATATGTGCAAACTACATGGATCTGTGCAAACTGTAGAACAAAGATCCAAATTATGCCCAAATATGAAATTAGCTATCAGAAAATGTGAGGCGCCCTGGATAGAATGTGTGTGTATGCAGCGTGTGGAGGATGCTTCTGTACTTCTCATGTTAAATGCTACAACAAGGACTACAACAAGAACAGCAGCAACAACAGTAACTCCAATCTAAAGAGCCAGCATGTAGTTGCATAAACTGTGCTACAAATATGCAGTTCCCACCTCCAACTGTGCTCAAATAGTAGTATATATTGAAGAGCCCTGATGGTGTTGGTGAGAGCGTTGGACTGGGGACCTGGGAGATCTGGACTCTAGTTCCCACTTGACCATGAGGCTCACATGTTGACTTCGGGCCAGGCACGCTCTCTCAGCCACTGGGCGTCACTGGGTTGTAGTCATGAGGGTAAAATGGAACTTGGGGTCTTCTTAAGAGGAAACAAGGTGGGATATAAACACAGTGCAGTCGCCATCACTGCTATAGGCCTATGAACAGCAATATTGCAGTAGGCTCCATCTCGAGAATGGCTACTAGCACTGCCCAGCACGAGGCTGACTCAGAAGCGTTCTGCTCCAGGGGAAGACCCTGGAATGAGAGACGTCCGCACATGCTCAGTTGTGAATCTGAAGCTGCTGCCTGGCCAGAAAGAGCTCCCACTGTAGCATGGCAGCAGCTGCCAATGACTGTGGCAGCCATTGGTGGCTCAGCAAAGAAGGAATGTTTATTCCCTTAAGGCCAGGGGAGAAAAACAACGGAGAAGCCATGTCCCTTCATTGGAGATGCCTCTGCTCATACAGAAGATGGAAGTGTAGTGTTGGGCCATATGAGAACCAGGGGGGGAGGGGGAGGAGGGGGAGAGAGTTTCCAAAGCCTGTGTCAGGTTTCAGGCTCTCGTCCCAGTAGCTCCATAAGACAAATATCCAGGTGGAGCTACCCAGTGTGTCTACTGTACACAATGCAGAAATGCAATGCATGGATGACACTGTACAAGCTAAGGGAGTATATTGCAAGGATAGTGTAAGGCAGTATTTTCTCTAGTATAGAATTATTAACGGGATTGAATTTAATTCAGTGTAGTGCTATTACATTATGATTTGTCTTTTTTATTCTTTCAGGGAGCCCGAGGAAGGTAGCATGGTCCTTCTCCTCTCAAGTTTATCCTCACAGCAGCCCTGTGAGGTGGTGAGTCCGGGGTCACCAATTGTTGCAGGGCCACTCAGTGAGCTTCCTGGTGAAGTGGGGCCTAAAACCCTGGTCTCCCAAGTCCCACGCCAGCTGTGCACTGCTTCTCAGGGGTATGTTTTACTTTTCCTCCAGAAAGGAATGATCTCTCCACTTTTACTCTCACATCAGCCCTATGAAATCAGTTGGGTTGATGGGCCCAGATCATCCTGTGAGAAATAGGAGGCTTGCTGGTCTTTCCTGCTCAGCCAAATGCCCTGTGCATGTGCCCTGCTTGGCTGCTGTGTCTGAATGAGGACCTCTTTCCCAGGCCTGGGTCTGTGTGTGAGTGTGTGGGATTGACTGAGATTGAGAGTGGTTTTGTTTATTACTCCTGAGTGTGATAAAGGGGGAGGCTTGTGCTTTGTTTTGTTTTGAGTTCTGTGCTATGGAAAATATTGCCTTTTGTTTCCAGCGTGGAAGATGACTTCCATGAATATATGTAGTGTACAATGTGTTTGCAGTGTTATGCCACATGGCTGATCATGGGTGTGTGTTTATGTGAATAGCAGGTGTGAGTTGAGTTTTGGGGATAGAAAAGAGGGTCCACTGTGGATAACACAGCTTTGTTCTGGCCTTGAGAATATCTCCTTAGGGCATCATCATGATTTTGTACAGTTGCATCAATTCTCCACATCTCAGATGTGCACGAAGGGGCTTTACATCATTTGATCATCTATGAAATGAGAACTGCAGCTGGAGCAGGAGAATGTGAGCCCAAAGGAGTGCTTTTGTGTGGCTGTGTGATTTTCTCACCTCCTTCCTTGCATATATTTTCTTGAAGTTCCTGTGCCTTGGTTGTTCCCTTCCGCAGTATGGGTTGAGGGTTGTTGTGGATCCAAATGACCACTCTGTTTCCAGTGGTCGGCTTGGTTCCGCCATTGCTCATGGGTCCTCTGCACTACCCTTCAAAGGAAAGGCTGGACACACAGATGGTAGGCATGTCATGAGTGGAGCCGGCTAGAGCCAGGGGTCAGACTAGATGGCCTGGGAGACCTCTTCTGACTCACTCTGTTTCTATGTTTCCCAAGGCTTTGTAAAAACTGGCAGCTCCAGAACTGCTGTTAACTTTTCTCCACAGAGGTTGTGTCCATCTCATGGAAAGCCACTATGTGATTCTGCAGCTGCTGGCTCCTCTGACAGTGCGTAGGCAAGGTCTCTGTTGAGAGAAGGGGTGTCCTGTAGGTCTGAAGGGCCCAGTAAAGCCACATCTTCGGGCCTGGAAGGTGCCAGAGAGACAGACCATGACTCACTAGATGATGTCTCCACTTCACAGGAGAGATCAAGCCCAGAGTAGTTGACAGACTGCTGCAGAATTATGCCAGAATTATGTCAGGTGCTCACTGGGGCCAGAGAGTCAACATGTAGTAGACAGATTTTATACCAGTTAAACTGTTTACTGGTTTTTTTCTAGGCCCAAATCTTAAGTCCTAGTTTTGGCCTTTAGAACCCTAAATAGTTGGGATCAGCTTATTTGAAGGATTATCAGCAACTAATAAAGCTACTTGTGCTTTGAGAGCACTATCAAAGGACCTTCTCAATGACCCACTTTCAATAGCAGATAGATTGATGGGACTTTAGGACAGGGCCTTCTAAGTAGTGCCCCTACCTCAGAACCACACATTTTAAAAAGCCATCTATTTGATTGATGTGCTTGATTTGATATTCTGCTATTTTTACTAATTATTTATTGTTGGGAGCCTAAAAATGTTTTTGATGCTGTCAGTATTATATGTTAATATATCATTAGTCTTTTGTATGTTTTTGAATTTTTAACTTCTATTATAATATTATATTGCTATAATGTTATATCGTGTCAATGTGTTTGTCACATCATATTGCCTTGGTCTAGACAGGTAGCTTATAAAATATTTAAATAAATATAGTAAAGCAATTGTCTTTTCTTTTAACCTCCATCCATTGCAGAAAAAATCAGTCACCTGATCATTTGGTTCATTTCCTAATCTCTGCAGGAAATCTATGTATATAAAATGTAAAGAGAGGATTACCTGAGACAGCCATGAAGATGTGTATAGTACAATGTACCGAAAGTGACTATAAATGGACCTGTCAATATAACACAATCTGTCATCTATTAACAGTCTAGTCTTAGTACTTAATGTACATATTATCTCACCTTCTAGTGTGGGAAGACATCAGATACAGCACTTATTATTTGACAACTCCAATTTCTGCAACATGTCTGTATTATTCTTACTGCCAATCTCTTGATACCACCGATTTGCAAGCTGAATAATAAATATTGCCCGACAGTCTAAAGGAAAGGAATGGGCTACACAGACATCTCTGGACACTGTGCTTTAAAATAGGGAGGTTCTGATTGCCCTGACATGGATCCTGTCATAGCGAGCCACATGCAAGCTTGGCCCTTCCTTTCCACTTTCATGCGCTTCCAGTGTGGCTTGGCAGCTACTCTTCACCAGCTGACAACAGAGTGGAGGTGGATGGCTTCAGGGTCAGTGGGGCAATGTGTCCCCTCCAGGCTGAAGCCTGCACTCTCACGGCGCTATTCACGGTGCAGGGCTGATATTGGAGGTGGTTGGTATGATCCGGCACCACAGGGGTTCATTCAAAGTCCAGGCTGAAACCCAGAAGGGACACATTGTCCTGCTGATGTTGGAGCCACCAGCTGTACTTTGCTTTTCAGCATATCTCAAGAAGAAGGGGGCGGGGGGGGGGAGGAAGGATAAGAAAGGGGTCCTTAACTCTTCTCCTACCAAAAAAACACCCTAGAATTTGTCCTCCACCAAAGAAATACAAGTAAAAAAGCAAATGCAAATATAGAAGGGCTTCACGACCATCTTTGTGAGGTAAACACTCTTCTGAAGAACAGATGATGGAGGATAAGCAGCTGGGAGAAATTTTCAGGAAAAAAATGGTTGTTGTTTTTGTTCAATCGCAAAGTCATGTCCAACTCTTTGTGACCCCATGGACAACATTCCTGGTTCTCCTGTCCTCCACCATCCCCAGAGTCCACCCAACCCCACACCCACCTCTCCAGTGACTTCATCCAACCACCTCAACCTTTGCTATCCCCTTCTCCTTTTCCCTTCAATCATTCCCAGGATCAGGGTCTTTTCCAATGAGTCCTTCCTTCTCATTAGGTGGCCAAAGTATTTGAGCTTCAGCTTCAGTATCTGGCCTTCTAAAGAGCAGTCAGGGTTGATTTCTTTTAGGATTGACTTATTTGCACTCCAAGGGACTCTCAGGGGTCTTCCCCAGCACCACAATTCAAAAGCATCAATTCTTCAGTGCTCAGCCTCCCTCATGGTCCAAATCTCAGAGCCACATATTACAACTGGGAAAAACATAGCTTTGATTATATAAACTTTTGTCAGCAGGTGATGTCTCTGCTTTTTAGTATGCTGTCTAGATTTGCCACAGCTTTCCTCCCAAGGAGCAAGCATCTTTTAATTTCTTGGCTGCAGTAAATGTCTGCACTGATCTTGGAGCCCAGGAAAATAAAATCTGTCACTACCTCCAGTTCTTCCCCATCTATTTGCCAGGAAGTGAGAGAACCGGTTGCCACGATCTTAGTTTTCTTAATGTTGAGTTTCAAGCCAACTTTGCACTCTCCTTTTTCACACTCATCAAGAGGCTATTTGGTTCCTCTTCACTTTCTGTCATGAGAGTGGTATCATCTGCATATCTGAGGTTGTTGATATTTCTCCCAGCAATCTTAATTCCAACTTGTGATTCATCCAGCCCCTCCTTTCTCATGATGTGCTCTGCATATAAGTTAAATAGGCAGGGCAACAGTATACAGCCTTGCCGAACTCCTTTCTCAATTTTGAACCAATCAGTGGTTCCATGTCCAGTTCTCACTGTTGCTTCTTGACCCACATATATGTTTCTCAAGAGACAAATAAGATGGTCTGGTACTCCCATCTCTTTAAGAACTTGCCACAATTTGTTGTGATCCACACAATCAAAGACTTTAGCATAGTCAATGAAGCAGAAGTAGCATTTTTTCTGAACATCCGTAACTGAATGTCCTTTCCGCTTTGACCCTGTCTCTTCATTCTTTCTGGAGCTACTAGTACTAGCCCACTGCTCTTCCGCAGTAGCACACTGGACACTTTCCCACCTGAGGGCTTTTTTCCGGCATCATGCCTATTAGCTTTTTGAAATTGTCCACGGGGTTTTCATGGCAAACCCCATGAACCCCATGGACAGTATCCAGTTTTTTATTGGAGTGAATTGCCATGTCCTTGTCTAGTGGATCACCTTTTGTCAGAGCTCTCTGTTGTGACTTGTCCATCCTGGGTGCCCCTGCACAACTTAGCTCATAGCTTCAATGCACTACACACACCCCTCTCCACGGCAAGGCAGTGATCCATGAAGGGGGGGGGGACTGATTACTTCCCTTGTTTCTTTTCATGTATAAATTATCACTTCCCAAGAGCAACTTGCAAGGGTGAAGGGACAGCCAGTATTCATGAGGTGGGTAGGGGTGAAGGATACTGAACAATGGCTTCTTCAGTTGCCAGCTCTACACAGAACTGACTTGGCCCACTCCTCCTCATCTCCGATTGAGTCATGATTGGGAAGGAGAGTCATGAGGGAAGCCCTCTGATCCAGTGCTTCAAGGCACAACTCCCTAGTTGGAGCCCATTCTTGCAGGAACAGTTTTCCCAGGGAAGGTGGATGGTAGCTGAAGCCCATGGAGTCAGTGCCTTAAGGGACCAATACAGTATGGAACATGCTTTGCTTCCTGTTCAGTTTTCCTTAGGGAAGCTCGAGAAATTCATCTCATTTGGTTATGATCTTCATTTACCCAGTTTGCTCCTTCTGGTATGAACATAGACCCAGAGACAATCTGCAGCCAAAGCCCATACACTTCCAAGCTTCCAGTGTGATTCATGGACCCCAAACATGTATTCAGCAGGATCCATACCTGTGAAAAATGCATACTTTTGAAATATGTACACAAATGCACTTTAATCAACAGGAGAAAATGGCAGATTTTAAAGCTTCATGTGTACACTTGAAAAATATGTACAGAGTTTCAAGCAAAATTTTAAAAGTAAAGGTCATAATCTGATATGGGCTTAATCTGGAACAAGTTTCGGCCTTTAGTAGCTTCAATGAGCCTTACTTCATCTTGAAGCTTCAAGGCTTCAGCTTAGCTGGAAGCCATTATCTGCCCCCCCTTTGGGGGGTGGAGCATCAGGAGGGTGGATCTGCACCTGAGGAATTACAGACTACATGAGCAGGATTTCCAGATGAGGTGACCCATACATACTATGATCCTTAATCTACAGAATCCATCTCAAATTTCATATCATTTCATCAGTGCCCATGTTCCTAATGGCAAAGCTTATGTTCCTTTCACCTCTGAAAATGTGTCCTTGGTCCCTCTGTTCATATAAATTTGACAGTTTTTTTTTTCTTTTTTCTTTTTTTTCAGTTAGGTTCCTTTTGTGGTTGATATTTCTGCTAAACCTGTCCCACAAAATAAGATCTAATCTGTAGCCCAAACTGAAGGGGAAAAAGCAGCAATAGTCCTCAGAGAGCTTTAAGACAATGCCATGTTCCACTTTCAAGCTTCTTCTAATATGTTTCCTGTTGCCCTTTTAATTTTATCTGCAAAGCATTCGGTGAACCCATTTGATGCTTGCTGATAAGAATGAGATTTAGCTCTCAGTTCTTCTCTTTTTGAATTCAATGGCAAAACCCTGATGGATTTCAGTCAGAATGGGGCCAGGTCTTTGTGCACATAAATAAACCGCATCAAAGAAATTAAGGACCATTATATACCACAATCTCTGTAGATAATCCATATGCAGCAACTTTTCAGTATATCTTGATGAGTTTAGCAGAGGGAATTGTCATTATCTATAGCATTTCTATTCATATAGAAAGGACATCAAACATATTTAAGGTCATACTTTGGGACACTCTTCTGCAGCTTGTTGCCTGCTCCTCCAAGGTATTTCTGAAGCTACAGTCTATTGTTTTCAGTGACAGTCTGAACTCAAAAATTGTGCATATAATGCAGACCACCCTTCCCTAACCTGATATCCTCAGATATCTTGGGCTACAACTCCCTGATATTCTTAATCATTCACCACACTACAAAGGTAATGTCAGTTTAAGTTGAGAACACCTAGGGAATAAAGGTTGCTATAGAAGCTTGATAGAGTACCACTCAAATACAAATAACTCCCTCGCATTCTTTGCGTTAACTGTTTCACAGTCAAAATTTTGATTGCGTGCTCTTAGGAGCTAAAAGCAGCTCCCAGTAAAACAAAAGCACAATTACTACTACATTGATGATGCCATGTAAGCAATTAATAGGAAAAAAACAATAACATCATCTCTTCATTCAGAAAATCCCCAGTTGGTCAGGAATGTTGACTTGAAGTTGCTCCCAGATTCTCAGGGCCAATATAGTGTGAAAGCAATTTCCTGACTTTTTCCCCTGCTGTTATTTATAATTTCAAATATTTTGGGGTACATTTCAAGTGGGTGCATGCACCCACACATTTTGGAAATGTGTTCATCTTCTTTGCACATGGCTTAAAATCTTTCTTTCTTTCTTTTCTTTTTTTGCCGAAAGCATCTCAACCTCAGAAATTTCTCTGTGGCAAATTTCTCACCCATTCCCCATTTGTACCTGGGCCTGCCCAAGTCCAATCTGACACTGACCACTATACAGCACTATCTCTGACAAATGACCACATGCATTATTATTTTAGTCCTTAGTGAACTCTGAAGGTAGGTCAGTTTAACTCTCCCAGTATTGCAGAGGGTGCTATTTTTCGAGAATGAAGCTTCAGCAGTATTTTGTAGCTATCTGTGGAAGGAAGGACCAAAACACTTCAGTCTGGTACATGTGACCTATCTGTACAGAGAATACTTCCAAGGTGGTATACAAAAGTCTCATTACTTATATACTAGTATTTGCACATTTGTAGTGAGGCTTTTACTCTCCCTACCCTACAGAATAAAGGACAAAGCAGTTCTTTATTCTCTTCTATGCTGAGCTGCTGGCACATGCACATGCACACACACGCATACGCACATACAAAATCAAAATTCCCATTGCACATGCAAAACTAACAGACCTGTGAAGGCCTTTGTATGCAATTAAACACATATTTAATTGGAAGTAAATGCCAGGAAACTCCATGGTGCTCTTGGGCTATGTTCATCACATCCTTCTGTGGCTATGGTGAGCCATTCCAGTTTAGCAGCTCAATACACAGATCAAATAATTTCATGATACCTGTTGAAATCAGTGGGTAGCATGCATGTGATGTAACAACATGGTGAATATGACTAACATACCTTAAATCAGCAGAACTCAAGCCTCTCAAATTTCTCCAAATTCCACCTCAAAGTCCATTCACTCTTATGCCCCTATCTGATTGCCAGCTTTATTTTTTCTGTTTACACTAAATTTTACATCATTTAATGAATTTTTTTCTAAAATGTGCAGATCAAAATTATACATCTTTGAAATGAACAGACTCTTTCCCCATTGCCTGTTTCCATACATTTTTCAGAACTATGAAGCATTCAAGCACATTTTCCTAATGTATGCATGCTGAATGCAATTTTGGGAGTCTGCAAATCACATTACAATCTCAGAGATATATGGACTTTAACGGCAGATTGAATTCAAGTCCAAGTTAATTTTAGGAGGCAAGAAATGAGTAACACCTGCTTTTTGACACAATGAATCAAAACTATTGTCTTATACTCCCCTATGATGAACAATTGTGCAATAAGGCTGTGACAAGCTTCCTCAGCTGCCATGTGGAGTGATTTAAAGTGGCTTCCACTTGGTGGCAATAAAATGTAAACCATGCTGTTTAAGATGGGTATTTGATGCATTTTTTGCTATGTAGCAAGATGACCAAGAGTCCAGTGGGAGTGCAGAAGAAAAAACTTCTTCTAGGCAAAATGTTATCAAAGACCAAAGGGAACATGCACTCCCAGGCTAGCTTTCCTATATTCCCACTTTTTAGCACTGTGCAAATACTTCAATGGTTTTAAATCAGCAGATATTAACTTAGCTTTTCAGCCTTTGCCACTGAAAGTTCCACTAGATAGCAAGACACCTGCTGAGTTTCTTCCTTCCTCACCTGATAGTTCTGGCTCACCTTTACCAGCTTCGATTACATGATCTAGCAACAACAGATTAAGTTAGTACCATTTTCTCCTAAGGTCTGGTTCAGCAGAGGTTTGTTGCCATGTAGTTCATTAGATAAAAAGGCATTTTAAAAGGGAAGAGATGAATAAATAATGCCTCCATCAAGGCACCGGAAATCTGCACAGCTAATGAGCAGCAGTTCCGTAAACTGCAGCAGCTTCATCAGATGATGCATAATCTGCACAAATTTTTATATATTTATGTATACACTCTCACAGAGAAAAAGAGCAAACACTCCAGTTGAATTCTTACAGAGATTTTAAAAGGTCAGCTGGCTTTTGTAAACTGATATTTTGTGTGGGTTGGTGGACGTTATTTCCAAGCACATGTCTACATTTTTAAATTGCCCTGTTAGTTTTGCTAATATGACTTGGTTGTAAAAGGAAAACAGTTTTCAGCCACCCTCAAAGTGCTTCACTAACATGCTACTGCTACCTCCTTGTTCTCCACTATGATGCTGCTGACGCTTCTCGACACAAAGGATCATCCCAAGAACCATATGGATATATTGTTTGCTGCCTGCCATAATGCTTTTGTTCCTAGGGATGAAAAACCAATGTGACCTGATTTTATTTCATTTGCTTGTTTAGTCAAAGTATCTATATTTTCACCTTTCAGAGCACAGCCTTCCCAAGCTGCTTACAAAAGATAATTAAAATAATCAAGTAGAGTTTAAAAATATGGATAAGACACCATAATTAGAAAGATTGAACACAGTAGCAGCTTAGAAAGGTCCAGAGAAGGGCAACAAAAATGATCGAGGGTTTGGAAACACTGTCCTGTGAGGAGAGACTGAGAGAACTGGGCATGTTCAGCCTTGAGAAGAGAAGACGGGGGTGGGGGGGATGAGATCCCTTAAGTACCTCAAAGGCTGTCACAAAGAGGAAGGTCTTTTCTTGCTGATGTCAGAGTGTAGGACACGGAATAATCATTTCAAACTGCAACAACCCAGGCTGGACATCAGGAAAAGCTTCCTCACAGTCAGAGCAATACAACAGTGGAACCAGCTGCCTAGAGAGGTGGTGGGCGCTCCCACGCTGGAGACATTCAAAAAGTACCTGGACAGCCATCTGAGTGGGATGGTGTAATGTGGTGTCCTGCAACAGCAGGGGGTTGGACCCGATGGCTTTCATGGCCCCTTCCAACTCTACTATTCTATGATTCTATAAATACCTAACACCCAACTGTATATACACACATACACACACCCATTGGGATAGAGTTTGAAAGATTTGGGGACATTACTGAAAATATGCCCACTCCCATTTTTGCAACAAATGATGGTGCATCAATAAAACAGTGCAACAAAGTGCTCTTGGTGTAGGTAACAACATACGGAGGCAAAAGAGTGGCGGCAGCACACCCTGTCCATCCGCTGCTGAGCTGCCTTTAGTCTCCCTGGCCTACTTACTGTCCACTCTGCACCCTTTCCAATTAGAACTGAATTTCTAATTGGAAAACAAAGACACTGAGGGAAACCAAAATGGACAGATTAATCCATTCCTATTCTGCCCAGAAGGATTCAGGCAGTGGTGCTTTCTTTCAAGAGTGCTCCTCTTCAAATGCTCTCATCATCTCCATGATTTATCCTACCACCGCTCTTATCCTCATAGGTATTGCTTGCATTCATGGTGCCTAGTTTAAGAGGCAAAAGAATTAGTGCCGACCATGATTAGGAACAAACTCACCCGTACTAGAGCTTGGTCCTCCCCCAGTGCCTGATTATGTGCTCTGTTTATACGTTTATTCCTCAGAGGGATTTTACAAATGTAAGGTATCGTCACGACTAGCTGTACAGAAAATTTACCATAATCTCCTTCATGCTGCAGAATAAAAATTAGGAAAAGATCATAGTAATCAAAGTAGACAGCAGGAGATCCTAATTAAGAATGAAGAAGAGTTAATCTGTAACAACTAAATGAATGACTTCCCTAAAATACTTCATGACTAGTTCTGTCAGACCTCATTTATCCAAACAAAGTACTGGACAG
This sequence comes from Varanus komodoensis, assembly GCF_004798865.1. Lineage (NCBI taxonomy): Eukaryota > Metazoa > Chordata > Lepidosauria > Squamata > Varanidae > Varanus > Varanus komodoensis. The sequence goes on from NW_025335268.1 coordinate 52,576,975, forward strand.
GGACATAATTGGGAAGAATAGATGCCCAGTGGGGGTGTTGGGGGAAGTCAATGTATTAAGGTTTGAAGATGCTACTGTATGATTACTTAGTAAGGAATTATTAGGTAAAAGCAAAAGGCCAAATAGACAATTTCAGACAGTGTCTTTCATGAAACTATAATAAACAAATGCTCATTATTTTGTGGCTATTGCATCTTTGATTCCAAATTTTTCCTTATGCTGCAGCATTAGGATAGGTTAAACATTTCTATAGTTTCCTGTGCTTTGAATAAGGATTTTGCTCAGCTCACCATGAGAAAAATAATTATCATTTCTCTTTGGGTTATGCAGCAGCAGTTGCTTAGAATTCATGCATTGATGCTCCAGAAATTTAGATTATGTATTTTATTTCATAGTCCATGTCCCAACTATCATAATTGGGTTATTTTTCATATGGATTATCTTTTGTCCTCATCTTGTTAATTTGGTTTATCTTAATGCTGGTGTGGATGTATAGGACTGCACTGTGAAAGAGTAAACTGCAAATAGAATGGTTAAAAGAACCATCAGTAATAACAAATTGTGATTCAAGCTTTCTTAAGGCCAGAGCAGATATTACTTTAACAACCCCACTTACAACTGCATCATTTTTTAGGAATGGCACCTGATCCAGGCCCATATTTGTGCTCTCCCCATTAAGCTCCCCATCTTCATAAGTATCCATATTCCATGCTATCAAGTCTTTTCTACAAAATAATGCTGCATTGTTTTATATTAGACATTGAAGCTACAGGGTTCCCAGTCCAGTTTGAGTCCATTGCATTAGGATTATAGCTTCCATGTTAGACCCTTAGCTTACTTTAAAATAAACATGAAACAATAACATTGGCTTAGCTCAAAAAAGATAGCTTAATCCAGTGTTCGGTGTGCCTACATTCTTGATTTCAAGGAACAAAGAGCTGTGACTAACTGTACAGTTTCAGACATATCACAATATCTGTTGAACCTTGTATGAGGGGAGGAATGTGGATGCCTTATCAAAATATATCAGGTGCATTTCTTGAGAATCAGTCTCCAAAATATGCTTACTTTGGGCAAAATCCACTAAAAACCTAAAGACCTACCAAAGCCTTCTGAGCAATTTACCTAGTTTTTGTCCAACGGTTTTGGCTAACCCTGTAGCTTCTTCTTGTTGTGCCTGAAGAAGATGGAGGCATTTATTTCATGTTTGTTTTTTGTTGGGGTTTTTTTGTGATAGTTTGGTAGCAATTTGAATTGAAGCAATTAAAGAATGCTTTCTACCTCATCTATATTCATCATGACCATGTTGAGGACACTGCAGCAACACTGGTTAACGAAGGGCATGGGCTGATCCTCCTACCTTAAGCTTAATTCTAAACATGGCAATTCAGAACAGGCAGGGAAAGCAGGAAAAAATCAAGTTAAAGCTAGACTGCACAATTCCTATTCCAGATATTAAGCATAGTATATATGTATTTATTTATTACATTTATATTCTGTTTTCCTCAATGTGGCTTATACAAAGTTTGAATGTAGCCTTCCAGCCATATATCAACTAGACCCAGGTTTTCTTAGCTTCAGTGAGTTGCTGTACCATGTGCATTCTGACAACAGCCCTGACTGCTTAAGGGTTCAATTCCATAGGGACAAGGAAAAAGCATATTTTTGGATATTTTGGACTTCCGTTCCCAACATTCCAGAGCATTGGCCATGGTAGGAGGCATTTCCAGGAACTGAAAACCAAAAATATCAGAAATCTACCTTCTGCCCAGCTGTGACTTTGAATCCACACCGCTGCTCTTTGCTTCCCAGAACTCCAGGGGCTTCTCATACTGATAGCACAAACTAGACATGGCATGAACAGGGACATCAGAGATCAGAATGTGAAGATGTCCACTGAGATATGAATTCAGGGATGCCCTTGGGACAAAGGATCCTGCCTGGGCAGGTGATGGCATTTTCTGGTGATACTGGCCAGTGGTACTTTATCTCAAGCTATCTGCAGTCCTCAGTGACACCCTTCACCTTGCCTCTTACCTGTGCAATGCAAAAGGAGCCTAGGTTACCCCTCAGTTAGTCTGAACTGGAACGTTCCCTTTATTTAGTGGTGACTCTTGCTCAAAATGTTTTCTTAGAAGACTGCTCCTCCTGGATCTCCTCTTCATACTTAGCAACATTTTGCTCTGAGTGAGCATTTCTCTGAGCATCAATACAAGGCAAGCCAAATTACAAGCAAATTACTGTGAGCAATTCAATTCCTTTGCCTAACTTCATTTAGAGATAAGAAACAGACCTGCTGCAAGTCATACTCTAATTACAGTCTAAAGTTTTACTAATGCAATATGAGATTATTACTGAAAGGCTGCCTTGGAGCTGGCATGCAACATGGTAGGCTGGTCAGGAAGGTTGATTGGAGTTCTACTGCACTGCGCTCCAACCATGCTGCGATATTTTGTCGCTTACCAGACATTTCTTGACTTTTTTTAATATGGTGGATTCGCTGAACGAGGTGGTAGATTCATAATTTTTAAACCCAATTGTTTCTGAACTAATTTTCTCTTTCAAATGTTTAGGAAAAGAGGCGTGACAGTTATTCCTAATTTTAGTGAAGGCACTTTGTTATTGTTTTTTATTTTTATTTGTGATATGTGTATATCACTTAAATAATAAAATCCCTAAGCCATTCATATATGAACATTAAAAGCACATTTAGAATGCAATAAAACTATGTTGGTAGAAACAATTTCTGCTGCAAGAATACAGAGCAATAACGGAGCAATTAAAAAGCATGATTAATTTAATTACAAGCTAGAGGAAGCCTGGATGAATATGCATGATTTCATTTTAGGAGGTATGTCTGCCTCTTGAACTGCATGGAAGAGGATTTTCCAAAAGCACCATTGCTGAGAAAGTCCAGTGCCAAGGTGTTATCTGCCCCATTCTGTTAATGTTGGAATGAGCAGCAAGGTCTGCTCTGCAGCATTCTCCTCTGGGGGCAGGCTTCAATGAAGAGCATGTTGGCTTGATGAACAGAAATTGAATAGAGCCGCACGAATATGGGTTTCCACCCTCACCATTGCAAACAAGTTTAGTCATATATAAAATTATGGCTTTAACATTTCTATGGAAAAGCAGATATTTAATGTGGGGTAAGTGAACTGGACAGTTTAATGTGAGACATCCTTGTAAATGCTGTTAGTTGCAAATTATGAAGAAATAAAACTTACACTACGAAGTGTTGTTGACTTGGATTAGAAAAATCAAAGAATTTGAAGATATGCTCTCGTAGATATAATCTTTTCATGTAATAAGAACATGGGGGGTGCCTTATGCTGTTCGGCTTGTCTAGTCCATGGCCTTGCATGCTTTCAGATAGGCATTTTACCAGCCTACCAGGAGATGCCAGAGATAGAAGCTTGGTAGAGCAAGGTTCTACCAAGGTTCTTGGTACATAGAACCAGTGGTAGAGCAAATCACATGCTCTACCACTGAGTTATGACTCATCCCAAAGAGGTCCATCTACCATACCCATGTGGCTGCAGTTCTGCACAGCAGGTTGCTTAAATCCCATTGAGCACAATGGGATTTCAACTGCCCTTTCTGTGTGTGGGATTTAATGCCATCCTTGTGTTTGGCACAGCTAAGAACATGAGGATAGCCATGGCAGATCTGATCCAGCTCCAGCAGGTCCAGGTTTCTGTCCACAATGTGGGCAACCCACAGCTTGTGCTAAACCAACAGCTCTTGTATCAATTGTTGGTATCCAAACTGTGTGCTTGACTTAGGCTGCACTCCTTAAATAACTGACTAGGAGTAAGTCCCACTGAACTCAGAAAAAACTTACCTTTGTGCGAATATTCACAAGTATCTGTACTTTCCTTCTTTTTACAATATGAGCATGGGAGAATAATGCAAGTGTATCTCTACTGTGCTTTAATTGAAATCAGTAGGACTTAATAGAGCTTAACTTTGGTTCTCGCCTTAAATTTGTACCAGTGCTTCCAATATATACATAAATACATACATATTTGCTTACGGTTCAATTAGCATTCAGCTTATTAAAGTTGAATCAATTCCAAAGGTTGGCATTTCAAAGCTGTGCTCAAAATTCCCGCTGCAGTGGATGGGCAAATGTAAGGAATGTCTGAATCAGCAACATTCTGGCTTGCTGAAATTCTCCAAATTCCATATTAAAGCTCATCCCAAAGCCAGATTGTGAGCTTCTTCATCTCACATGAAAATTTGTGCATAAATTGGTGTATATTTCCTCAACTGTATGCATCAGTTATGCACATTTTGCCTCCTTTTTGTCAGTTTTGGGTCCCTAAATAAAGGCAGTGCTGCACCCAATGCATGTGGGGTTCAGTCTTTAATATGAAAGTTGCTACGCTGAAGAGTGCAAAGCGTTCAGTTCAAAATCATGATATCAAGTTCGCACATGTATCAACAGGATTTGCCTGCACTTCTTTTTCCAGCATTTTTGCTGTGACCTGAGGTACACGCTATGGGCATAGCAAAAGACTGCCTTGATGCATAAAAATGTCTCCCTTTGAAAATGATTGTGCATCTAAAAGGTACTTTAAACCTTTCAGTGTACAAGAAGACTCTTTTTAAATCATGTCGCCGTGCATACTAAGATGTATTCAAAGACTTTTAAAGTGTTATTGCTGTGGTATGTGAAAAAACATTCCTGGACTTTGAAGGGAGAAAGAAAGACTGAGTGAGCAGGCAAGCAAGCAAGTAAGATAGAGAGTGCTGCAACCATATTTATGCCTTTCATGTACTCCAGAAAAAAATGGAGGTGTTTTTCTACTGATGTGAAAATGTTTATTTCCTTCACTCTAGTCCTGTTTAGCAGTGCCTAAATGCCCAAAGCATTTACATTGGAAGCAGGTTTGTTAATATATCTCACATTATCAAATATATCGGGGGGGGGGACTGTGTGGCCCTCCAGAAGTATCAGCTTATAACACCCTTCATCCTTCGCCATTGACTGTGCTAACTTGGGCTGATGGGCCCTGTAGGCCAAAATTCATGGAGACCCCTGGGTTGCACAGTTCCATGAATTAAAGTTTTTTTCTATTTAAAAAATAAATAGTTTTTATTTAAATATTTTATTTATTTAAACTTTTTATATTCCATCCAATACCACAGTCTCTGCTTACAAAAGCAGAGAGACAGCTTACAAAAACAACAACGTACCAACACACAACACACTGTATCTGACCATTAGTGATGAAATCAAAGATAAAACCAATTAAATATTAAAATGTCAGGAAATGTTACTTCACTGACTGTTAAAGTATATCAAGTACATACACTGAAGGGTCATCAAATGACAGAAGCGCATAACAAAAATGCCCATGCTTTTGTTTATTACCATACAGACAGGTAGGCTGTTCACATGGAACAGCAAGCCACCATGGGTAAATTCCCCTGCCTGACTTAGTTGCCAGCTGATGTTCTGAATATGCAAATAGCAGTAGTTGCACATTTGTAGCTTGCTATATCATGCGGACTGAGCATTGCGGGTTGTTTGACAAAGTGGACAATCCTCAAATAGCCCACAGCTTTATTTCTGGATTGTTTACCTCTTAAACAACCCACAGTGCTGGGTTCACATGACAGAGGAAACCACAGCAACATGGTATGAGAACCCCCATGGCTAAATTAAGCCACAGTGGGCTGTCATGTCATATGAAGTGGATCAGAAGGTGGCAATAGTTTCTAACAATTTCCCATCAAAACTGGAGAAATCCCCTGGAAGGCATCTAAATATACCATGTTTTCCAATTTTCAGAAGACCTAGTGTCATTTGGAGGTGGACATGCTTTGCATACAGACAACCCAGTCCCAGTTGCTGCTAATCCCACATGGAGGAACTTCACCAGGGCTGGAGGCAGGTTTTATATTGACTTCTTTTTGGAAGCAGTTGCTGGTCTAGGGGAACTCTGTATGGCAGCAGCAAAATAAAGGTCTGTGAGGGCACTTAGTATGAGGACCTGTAAGAAAGAAGCTGTGGATAATAACACTGATGGTAATTATATGTTTTTAGCTTGATGTAGAATGGTACATTTTAGAGCACTGGAATGCTTCCATATTCAGACAAGGAAAGGGGCAATAAGCATTCCCCTATTAATATGTTTGACCATGGGTTAAATACCTTTTTATTTACAAATACATCCAATGTCTGGCTTATCAATTTTGGCATTTTTAGGATAGATTATTGACTTATTAGGATGTTAGTGTTGTTTTACACATACCTGTTTTATCAGTATTCTAAGTCTCTCTGTGAACCTTTTGAAGGAAGGGTGAGCTGTTCAAGTTTTAAACAAATAAACTACAAACTTAGTTATGACTGCAGACTGTTCAAGGGCCTAAAATATTTATATAAATTGGGAGAACTCCAATGTGACTTCTTCTTCTTCTTTTTCCTTTTAAACTAATCAAGTTTTGTACATGGCCAATTTCATCGGAACTTGTCAAAAGGATGAGAGTAAAGCAATTATATTTCAATTAAGGAATTCACTTTACATTTTTAAAAACTTTTTAAAATAGCAAATTATAGCCTTTTACCTCTTTTGTTAACTGTGCATTACAACTTATTAGAAATTAATGCATGCCATTAAGCCCTGATCTGTAATTAAGTCACTTTCTTTAAGTTTTTCATTTCTCCAGCAGGGAGTCTTTTCCTTGTTAGTTCAGGGAGCTTAGTCAAGTCAAGGAGCCACAGAAGCGTTTTTCCTTCCTTTGACAAGCAGCAATCTATATTGTTTCAGTTTGACAGGCAGTGGTTTATACTACATAATTTAAAACCAATTATTTATCCTGTCTTTTTTTACTATAAAAGCACACATTTAGTTATATAATCTCCCCCACAAGAAATATTCCATCAAGCTAAATTACAGGATAGAAATGGAAGCCTGGGGCTTGTGTGGGCCAGGGTGCAGTTGTAGGCTCATGTTCTGAAACAAATAACAGGAAATGTTCTTTATCAAATAAGAGGCCCAGTATAAGCAGCATTTCCTAAATTAAATGATGGATTTCCTTGGCCTTTTCTTTAGTGGCTACTCGTGAGGGTAGTGGTAGGCCCCAAAGCCCATTTAATTGTCTGCAAACATTTGTATTCATTTACTTTCTGCACATTTACCTTTGAAGTTTTGTGAAAACTCTTATTTAAGAGTTACTGAGCGTTCGCTGGTATGAACATCAGTTTTTTGCCTTCCATGTCGTGACTTGAGTCAACACTCCACCCAGTAACTAGCGATCACTGTGGAGGATATCAGAGGAAAAGGAAGCAGCAGATCTTCCCCTCTGTTTTGATTCAGCTCCATGACCTGCACAACCCTGTGGGCTAGAGAGAAGACTCCAACTTTGAAGGCCTCTGTGCATCCAGCACCCTCCCAAGCTGCTGACAGCAGAGTGGAATGAGCAAAAGAGGCAGTTTTCATTTCTCCATCCCCCTCTTGCTCTATTTGCCTCTCATTGGTCTTCTGAGACCATCAAAAGGAGGTATACTTCCTCAGCAGAGCCAGAGCTAGAGAGTTCATAGGGTTCTCTCCTCTCCTCTCCTCTCCCCATGGAGCACATGTGTTCAGAGCTCTACAAGGTCCTCCCTGGCAGCCTTTGCAACATTAGAAAGTCAGGGCCACTGTTCTTTCTGCAGCAACTGCAAGGGGATGGGGGAACAAGTGGTTGGAGGGATCAGAGCCCCTTCCCAAATTCACAGTGATGTTTATGGCTTCAGAAGGGGAAATCTGAAAAATCCTTTGATTGCTGGGATGCACTCCAAGGCCCATAGGATTGTTCTCTAAGAATCTAGTGCTTGAGTTTAGTTTTTCTCTCCCCTTCTTCCAATCCCCTTTCCTTTTGTGTAGCATCCTTTAGCTTGAAAGCCTGCAGGCAGGGACTGTCTTCTTTCTTATCTTTGTAAGCTGCTCTGGAAACCTTTCTGGCTGAAGGGCAGAAAAAATGCTTTGAATAAATATATAATAAATTAATCAATAAAAATAGACCTTGTGTAACTTTTGTGGGTAGTCCTCAGATTTCATAAGAGGCTTTAGGAGTTATAACCTATTGGGCACTGAAGCTTTTGGTTATTTAGCTATGGTGCCAGATTAATTCAATCTATGTTTGGTTTTTAAAACGGAAAAAATAGCTCATCCTTTTTTCTGCAAGACAATATACTTTATATTTGAGGCCCCTTTTGTGACTTCAGCACTCTAAGTCTTTAGTGTTTTCAAAGGCTTTATACACTGATGAATGTGATATAGAATTTAAAAATGAGATTAGAAAGAAGAAGCGTATATGATTTTGAAATGAAGTAAAGAAGGAAGATGTTACAGGACAGAGGTCCAAACAAGCACATGGTGTTCATGACTTCCTTTCATTTCAATGGAGAAGAAAAGCCAGAAGTTCCATGTACACATCACAGAACTTCCAATGATCTTTCACGCTAAAGTTCCCACCTTAGCATCACCTGAGGAAGGCCTTGACAATTACAGGTGGCCTATACAGATATGCAAATAAATAAATAAATAAATAATCTGATATGTAGTGAATTAGAGGTGGCAATATTTGTAATGCCAACACAAGAAAAAGTAATTCTGAATTCTCCTCTGGCTTAAACTGATACTTAATTTGAGGAAGGATTCCTTTCAGGCCCATCTCTGTGAAAGCACCAGCAAACAGATATATGTTAAAGAAACAGCTGATTCCTTCATTACAGCAGGACACAAACCCAGACACCCCACACGAGTCCACAGATTAGAGTTCTTACTTTAAAGAAACCCAGATAATCAAAACAGGCGATAGAAACAAGTTTTTGAGGACCAGTAGTATATTCCAAAGGCATGGGAGTCAAAGCACATATTAGTTCACGGTTCAAGAGTAATTCAAGCAAAGCAGTATGGTACTAGTGATGTTTTACCCACAAGTCTCTTTGCTGCTGTGCCCAATGGGGTGATTGTCAATTTATCTCTACTGGGAAATTTAGCCTGGAGTCAATTACTCCATCTAAATGGACATTTTTTTCTCTTACCTTTTCAGCCATTGACGTTGCCTACAAGACAACAATGGGCTTGCCTTTTCCTCAGATGAGTTTGCCTCTTGACTTTTTATCAAATAATGTTTGTCAGGCTGTAGCAACTTTTCCCCAGGCTAGCTCTGGCTGTAGATGAAGAGTAGCTGCCGCTTCCTGACGGCAATTTTCTGTGAAACCAAGCAGAAACAAATTCCCAACAGTGACATTCTATGCCTTGACTAGGCTCTAAATCAGATGCTTCAATTTCTGAATCAGTTTCTTTTTCTGAGATTGTGAAGGGAAGGGAAGTCATGACAAATCCTAGATCACTCACCCGGCCACTCAACCCATAAGCCACTTCCTCCCATTCACTGACCCTCCCAATCCACAACTTCCTCCCCACTTCCCTTTAAACAACACCCAGCTTTCCAGCAGTGCTGGCAGTCCTTGAGTTGTTGGAAGAGGAGAGACTGGAGATGCACTGCTGGCTTACTTCCTATCTATAGCATGCTGGTAGAGTTCCAGGAAGAAAGGCCACTGTGGCCCTGAAAATGGTCCTTCCCAAGGTCCGATTCCATAATCAGTCTCCCTACTTCCAGTTTTGGAAAAAAGTATTTCATAATATTTTCCAAGCCAAACGGGCATAAGCCAGGAAGGGATTGTTCATCACTGTAACTAAGACTTACCCACTTGGATGCATTTAAGTATTGATTGATTGATTGATTTGATTTTTAGACTGCCCCATTAGCCACACGGCTCCCTGGGCGGGTTACAAACATTTAAGTTGAAGCAGGGGTGATGAACTGCTTTGGTCCAAGGAAGGAGAGCCCTTCTTCCTGAATCCCTGCCGCCTGTGTCACCAGTCCGCAAGTCAGTGCTCCCAAAACATAGCCCTTTCTGGATGCCTGTGCTGGGAAAATCCCAGTGGCGGACAGTGGGAGGGCCTGACAATAGAACTAACAGGGCAGATCAAAGTTATTTTTAAAAGTTATTTGTACAATGGTCCATGTTTCATAGATATAGGACCTCAGGCTTACTATTTTTACCCCTGACTGCTAGTAGAAATAGTAAGTTAGACATTTTCATAACATGAGCAATGCTGGAAAATAATATGGTGGGTGCCTATAATTCAGTAAAATAGCATAATTCTCCCATTATGCAGAATAGGATCTCTCCCTTATCTGCTGTGAGGATGTGCAAATCACCAAAATTTGAGCTCATAGAAGTTCTCCAAATTCCACATTGAAGCTTCTTCCAACTCAGGTCCATAGCAGATTATGAGCCAACCTTCCTTCCTTCCTTCCTTCCTTCCTTCCTTCCTTCCTTCTCCTTCTTTTTTGAATGAAAAACTTCATACGCTCCCATGCCTATTTCTCCTAATGGGCATTGTGTGTGTCAGCAGTATGCAACTTTAAAATGTATGCATTTTTATCAGATTGACTAAAACACCTCTGCGCTTTTTCATACCTTATATCAAACTATGCTTTTTCATAAACATTTTTAAATGTACACATGCTGTTGAATGCACTTTATTTGTCTGTTGCAAGTTCAAAAATGTCCAGATTCTGACTGTAGACTGAGTCCATGTTTGGTCTGGTTGGTGCAAGCTGAGTGAAATCTGATCAAAACCGAACTGTATTTCTCATATTTTCCTAATCTTCTGTTACCATGAATAAGCCTTTTTTAATTAAAGGGTTCTCTTTTCAACTTTGTCCCTGTCTTTCTTATCTTACTTTACTTTGATTTCCACCTTGTGCAATTTTGCACAATATTCTCTTGCTTATAAAGTCCAAGCCTAATTTTTCCACCAGCCTTTTCTTCCCCATCACATCTTTTTTCTTTCCCTTTCTCCCCTCCCCCAATCACATGAATATTGTCCCATATTAGTCTGACCCTAAGTGGCATCTAAAGATTCTCTTAAGCATCTGCTGTGTAGACATATCCCCTTCTATTTTTCCTCCTCTTTCTTTCATGATTCTCATACTTACTTCTCTATTTTTTTAGATAAAGAACTCTTTCTCTTCCTCTTCTTCTTCTCCCTATTTTAGATATAGCAGTTGGTTAATAGTTTCATACCAAAAAAGAAACTATACTTTGGTCTACTAGTTCTCTCTATCTCTCTCTCCCCCTCTCCCTCCCCCTCTCCCTCTCTTTATCTCTCTCCTGTTATAACTAGATGAAATTTTGGCTGTGCTTCCTAGCTATTATGTTTTTCCTAGTGTTTTTCTTTAGTAGCCAAAGACAGGCTTCTTTAAGAGTTGCAGCTCAAAAGATCTTACTAAATCAGAGTAAATGAAACCATTTCTTCTTTTGCTGCCTCAGTCTGTCATGCCAAACTCAAATGATTCTCTCATCAGTGCTACAGGAAGCATAAGCGGCTGACTCGGCAAGAGAAGAATGGGGAGAATATGAAATATGACAGATTAGATGGTGGGGGGAGCTACTGTAAGTGTCTACAGTCAGAATGCAACAAAGAGAAAAATACACCTTTGGAGCATTTGAGGATGGGGACCTGTGTTCAGAAATGGTGCTCCAATGATCTGAATTAGCCACCTGTAAAGTCACTGGGGCCTGACAGGTGATCATAATCAAAAGAATCTAGAAAAATGCTGGCATGTATCAAGCCCAGATAAAGCTTCATAAAGATAGCACACTTCACCATTTTATGTTTTGTGTTTCCCTTCCTTCTTAATCTTTAAAAAAAAATCCTTCCTGACATATTCAAAGGATCTTTGAAGGCCCGTGTAATCCAGTATTGTCCATACTTGACACCCTAAATTCTAGTGGTTAAGCCACTTGGGCAGTTTGGGCAGTACTTATAATTTCCTTACTTGCTTCATTTTGCAGAATTCTTATGCATAGTAGCCTATAATCAGAGGTACTTATGAAGTCACCATATGACATCTGACGGATTTGTGTGTCAAACATGTACTAATAAAACTGTCAGTCCTGTTTGTTGTATGGGTCTTTAATTACACTGGAAAGGATTTCTCATAAATATTTTTGATGGAATAATGTTAATCTTTATGTCGGCCACTTTCCCTGCCAGCAGGATTGTGGCAGAGGGAAACTCTGGAAGCTGGGTTCAATCAGTCATAGGAATGGGTAAGGATGAAGAATGCCAGGGCCCCAAAATAATATAAGGGGCATCCAACACATCAACCTCATGTTTACTGGAAAGGGATAACAAAAACGAGTTACAGCAGGCAGAAGAATGCATTATAAAAAGGCAAATGCAAGAATTGGGGAGGAGGAAAGAGCAGAGTCAACAATGGAAACAACTCAGGTAGGTATGCAATATGTCCTAGACAACATAATAAATGTGGTGGATGTAATCCAGGAGACACAAATGGAGGTACAAAGGTGTTTTCAAGACCTATCTCCTCCTTTGGCGGAGGAATTTCTGATGGCACATATCAGCAGTTGTCCTTCTCTCTGTATGCACCCAAATTGCTTTGGTTCTGCTCCAATTGACTACTCTTTAATTTTTCTCCATTTCCCAGTTTCCCCAGAACCTTCTTCTTTTCCTACTAAAGCCAAACAGGGATACTGCTCCAATTATCCCCTAGAGGGCTTCAGTTCACTGGGTTACACCTGTAACTTAATTGTGAGAGTTCTACCCCACTTTTCACAATAAAATGACCTTGAGGCCAAGTAAAGCACTAAGGCTACAATCCAATACATAAGCCCCATGGAATGGATGAGGGGGCATGAGTGGGATTACATTGCAAAACACCATAAAATGAATGAATCAATATGATAAAAAACAGTTAAAAAGATAAAAAACAGCAGATAATATATTGTATATACCTTTTAAACCTACTCAGAACTGAACTGATATTACCCAGTGTCTAAAGAATAACAGAGCTGCTGTGCATAAGCCAGACTCACATCACTTACCATATTAATCAATTATCTAGAATCTAAATTTAGAAAAAAAATGGCAAAGTAAAGACTATGTACGCTACGCTTGCTGACTTTAAGCATTGGTTTTATATTTTTGTCTTCAATCCACATATTCATAAATAAGGGGTTTTATTGTCATTGTAAGATTCCAAATTAAGTAATGTAGCAATTATTTCCAGTGGAAAATTGACATTATTGGCCTATAGTTAATAATAGTAATGAAATAATTAAATTGAAATCCCCGAATCAGGGGAAAATACATTTTAAGAATTCGATCAGTCTTATGGCTACCTAGACTGCTTCCTCATCACATGCAGACTGACAATACTCCTCAATCCATATATAATAAGCATACACAGTATGTGCAGGAGAGGGATATCTTGAAAAGTGGATGACTTTAACCTGTTCAAATATTCAGTAAATGTTCTCTAGTTTCTTTTTCCTTTTCCTGAGAATGTGTGTGTGTGTGTACACACACACACACATAACTGATGTACGAGTCACTGGCATTTATTGGAAGAGAGGGGCATGAAGCATTTTGACCATGTAGCTTCTCTCAGAGATGTTCAGCACCATGGACAATGCATTCTATTACTCTTCGAGCAAAAATAATGCTCACATTTGGGTGAGCTGTTGTCTTCCCTGCAGAAAAACATCCACAGAACTGAGAGTCTGTCTTGAGGCATGGGTATTGCAGTCCCTTTAAGGGTAAGGATAAAGGTCCAGGACCAGCTTAAAACCCAGGTGCCCAAGCTGTTGAGGATTAGGACATGTTTAGCATTGATGGAAAAGAGGAGCCAGAAGAATGGAGCCTGCCCCCCCCCCCCCCCGCCGCCCCCAGTATTCTGAATTGCTCTTGGGCTCTTCTGGACATGTGCTTCTGGGCCCCAGGTGTGTGTCTATCTGTTGAAGTTCCCCCAGGCAGATGGGACTGCTCTGATCAGGGGCTCAGAGCAGCCACCCCGGCCCCTTCTGGGCAGCCTAATTCGATGGCCACACACAGTTCTCCCTGCTGTGGGGGTGGTAGCAGCTGTACCCTGCCTGTCCTCACTGAACATGAACAGCATGAAAGAGCGGATTGTGCAGGGAGAGCAGCAGGACCCTGGACCTTGAAGGAAATAGCTCTGAGTCCACCTCTACAAGATACGAACTGTACATCTGGGACAGAGATGGAGAGCACTGGCATCCCAAGAGCCAGGCCAGAGCAATGCTGGTGAAAAAACATGTCCATTTGTCAAAGAATACCCCTCATGTCTAAAGGTATCTTCATAAATAGGGCCCTCCCCATGAGCTGCTGATGGGTTTTAACTCTGACAGATCCATCATAAAAGTATCAGTTCTAGGTCAGGGGAGCTGCTGGAACAGGATCTTATTTCAGTTCCCAGTATCTTGAAACTTTGTGTCTCTTAGTACTGATATGTCCTGCTGATGGTCATGAGAAAACCTGCCTCTTGGATTGGATTGTTTGTCTGTGCATCTGACTTCTGCCTTCCTTTTTACATTTGTGATGCATTTGCCCCATGATCCTTCTCAGGACTGAGCTGTACCAGCCACAGCAGGATACTGTGTTCATGCATGCCGTTCCAACATACGAAGTACTTTGGAATGATCAAAGTTGACTGCCAGACTAACAGACTTCTCCTCTTGTTCTATCATATCATATCCATCCTTGAGTTACCAGTTGGCAAACAAATACAGTAAGTTCAATGTAGTCCTTGTATGCATGGCCTTGGGAGATAACCCGGCATTCAAAATATATGGCAGGACATCACTTGCAATTCTGTTAAAGATTGCTAGAAATCAGGAAGACAGCATTTAGTTAGGTAGGATTGCTGGTACTGTAATTTATTTCGATTACTCGCTTGGGTTGCCATCCCAAACATACTTGCCTGGGAATAGATCTCACTGCATGTGATGAACTGACCTCTGAGAATACATAAATAGAACTGTAGTGTACTTAACTTGCCAAGAAGAGACATCAATGTGAATTCATCCTTAACTCTTTTTAGAAAAGCAGTTGGGGGCAAGGATATCAAAAACATTGGATGATCAATCACGTCTAGTACACTTATGTGGAAGTGAGAGCAGGATCTAATGCTGTCTGGATGCTGGCAGAAGCCAGTACTAGTGCAAGAAGAGGTTTGTGCCACTAAAACAACTGGCAACAAACTGGAAAGCTTATATCTGGAACGGGGTGTGGAGCAGAGTTGGCAGAAGGAGCTCTGCTGACATGTCTGATTTCAGAAAGGAGCATTTCCAGGAAATGAAAGTCCTGCTGGTGCAACAGCAGGAGCGGAGGTACCCAGGCAGTGTTGGAGTCTGCCTAAAGCCTGATTGAAATGACTCCTCTGTACACTGACTGCTTTTTAAAAAGATATACAGTCCGATACTTTAGTCTATCACAGTAATGTAGAATACACCATGTATCTAAAACACACTTTTGCATTCATTTTATGACATTGTAATGCATGGACTGGTTCACATGCATGCACATGGCTGGATGTCTCCACACCTCATTTCTTAGACCTGATGACTTGTGTAACCCACCGTTGCACATGTCTTCCCAGGAGTAAGCCCTTCTGAGTTCAGTGGTAAGCTTGCATAGGGTTCCAGCTTCAAACAGCTCTGTGATCTGGCCTCACTGAAAATTACTGGGTTTCAAATTCAAACGCATGTTGCTGTTTCAAGCACGCCTTCAGAAATGCAAATTGTGAATGTATCAGACCTGTATTTGTGTCCATTCATGTGCAAACATGCACACTCATTCCAGTGCCGTTATGCACTTCCTGGCCAATAATTGGTGTCCTTCCATGTCAACCTGCCTGGCCAATGTATGCCCTGCTCCAATTATCAGCTCAGTCAGGCATGAGATATGCTGGAACAAGAGAGACAGCTTTACATCCATGGCACCCCAGCTGTGGAATGCCTTTCCTAGGGAATTTTACTGAACACTTGCTATCTTTTAAGAGCCAGGCAAAAGCCTGTTATTCTATCAGATGTTAAACCTCTTGATTAATTTAAATTTTGACTTATACATTTTTTTAAAAATCTCCTTCCTTTCTGAGACTCTGTTTTATCTTGCTTTGCTTTTAATGTTATAAACCACCTCGAATATAAACATATACAGCAGTATTGAAATATACAAAAATATATTATTAATATGCTAATCAGATATTATGCAACTGTCACTTGGGATTATCACTTTGTTGTAGCTGATTCACATATTCAGGCCAATGGCTATTGGACATGCAAGCAATCGTTTCCTTTCTTGTAGCTCTTCTCCTCCTTTTTTTTCTCCCCCAGTTTCTCCTCCACCAAGAGATTGGCATTCAGCATCTCAAAAGGAAAGGAGGAAGATCTATACATCAGCAAAGAAAAAGCAGCTAAAAATAACCATTATTTATTTTATTTATTTAAAACATTTCTATGCTGCCCCCATTGCAACAAAGCCTCGGGGCTGCTCACAAAAAATACATAAAAACATACATAAATAATAATAATATAATAATTTAAAAGAAAAAAACATTTAAAAATCCCCAGTGCATTCTCGGCTAATTTTAAAATCCTAATTAATTCAATAATTTAGCAATTAAAATAAGTTTTAAATAAAAAGGTCTTAGCCTGGCACCGAAAAACAAATAACGACGGTGCCAGGCAGACCTCTCTGGGGAGCACATTCCATAGATGGGGTGCCACCGCAGAGAAAGCCCTCCTCCGGGTACTCACCCTCCTAATATCATTCACAGAGGATTCCCGGAGAAGGGCATCTGTTGCTGATCTCAAGGGGCAGGAGGGCATATATGGGCGCAAGCGTTCCTTTAGATATCCAGATCCCAAGCCATTTAGGACTTTATAGGTCATAACCAACACCTTGAATTGGGCCCGGACTTCAGTCGGAAGCCAGTGGAGCTGAGGGAGAACTGGGGTTATATGAGAACAATGCCCAGTCCCCGTCAGCAACCTGGCAGCTCTATTCTGCACCAATTGAAGTATCTGGACCGTCTTCAAGGGTAGCCCCATGTAGAGCACGTTACAGAAATCTAATTGGGAAGTTACCAGCGCGTGTGTCACTGTCGCCAGGCAGTCATTCTCCAGGAAGGGACGCAGCTGATGTATCAGCCGAAGCTGAAGGAAGGCACTCCTCGCCACCGCCATCACCTGAGCTTCTAGAGACAGCTCAGGGTCAAGGAGCACTCCTAATCTGCGAACCCTGTCCCTCAGAGGGAGTGCAACCCCATTTAGGACAGGGCCCAAGTCCCCCATCCCGAGGCCCAAGTCACCCACCAACAGGACCTCCATCTTGTCTGGATTGGGCTTCAGTTTATTGGCCCTCATCCAGCCCATTACCTCAGCCAGGCACCGGTTCAGCACAGCCACTGCCTCACCTGAATTGGTGGAAAACAAGAGGTAGAGCTGGGTATCATCAGCGTACTGATGATTCCGCAGCCCACACCTCCTGATGACCTCTCCCAGCAGTTTCATGTAGATGTTAAATAGCAAAGGGGACAAAATGGACCCCTGCGGAACTCCATGGCATAACTGCCATGGCGCAGAGCCATAGTCCCCCAGCACCACCTTTTGAAATAGGCCATTGAGATAGGAGCGGAACCACCATCACACGGTGCCTCCAACTCCCAATCCCGCCAGCCTATTCAGAAGGATACCATGGTCGATGGTATCGAAAGCCGCTGAGAGGTTCAGGAGAACTAACAGGGACGCACTCCCCCTGTCTCTCTCCCTGCACAGGTCATCGTACAGGGCAACCAAGGCAGATTCAGTGCCATACCCGGGTCTGAAGCCGGACTGAAATGGGTCCAGATAATCAGTTTCATCCAAGAGTGCTTGGAGTTGTCTCACCACCACCCGCTCTAGCACCTTGCCCAGGAATGGGATGTTGGCCACCGGTCTATAATTGGTGGCCACCTCTGGATCCAGGAATGCCTTCTTTAGGACTGGTCAGACTACCGCCTCCTTTAAAGGGGCAGGTACCCGGCAGTCTCTTAAAGAGGCGTTGACCACCTCCAGGAACCAGGTCCCAATCCCGTCCTTGGCTTTCTTAAGTAGCCAAGATGGACATGGGTCTAGTAAGCAAGTGGTAGGACGTACTTGTCCAAGCACCTTGTCCACATCATCAGGCCGCAACAACTGAAATTCATCCATTAATTGTGGACTCAACGGCGTCGATGGCGTCTCCCCAGTAGAATCTGATTCAATAGCAGAGTCAAGCTCGTGGCAAATCTGAGCGATTTTCTCCCTGAAATGCTTGGCAAAGTTGTCACAGCAGGCCTTCGAGGATGGCACAAGATCTTTCTTCAGGCCCGGATGTATCAGCCCCTGCACCACCCGAAAAAGCTCCGCCAGACGGCATTGTGAGGAGGCAATGGAAACGGAGAAAAATTTCTTCTTCACCATCCTCACCGCCACAGCATAGGCCTGATAATGGGCTCTTAAGTGTGTTCGGTCAGAATCACTGTGATCTCCTCCACCTACACTCTAGATGTCTCCCAACCTGCTTCATCGCCCGTAATTCAGGTGTATACCAAGGAGATGAACGGGCTTTGCCAGGTGGGAGAGGACGCTTGGGAGCGATCATCTCAATAGCCCTGGTCATCTCCTCATTCCACAGTTCAACCAGGGCATCAACAGGATCACCAGCCTTGTCAACCGGAAAATCCCCCAGAGCTTCCAGGAATCC
>NW_025335268.1:52595697-52599663 GCF_004798865.1 Varanus komodoensis
CCTGTTGATGCCCTGGTTGAACTGTGGAATGAGGAGATGACCAGGGCATCAACAGGATCACCAGCCTTGTCAACCGGAAAATCCCCCAGAGCTTCCAGGAATCCATCAGGATCCATCCGGCTCCGGGGGCGGACCAATACAATTGGGTCTACACTCTTGTAGAGGGAAAGGCTGCTCTTGAGCTCAAACCTTATGAGGAAGTGATCTGACCATGACAAGGACATCAAGCTTAAATTCCTCACCCTCAGATCACCCTCTTCCTGCCCTGTTGAGAAAACCAGGTCCAGAGTGTGTCCACGTTCATGGGTCGGGCCAATGAAGTGTTGAGACAGCCCCATGGCTGCCATGGAGGCCATGAAGTCTTGAGTTGCCCCGGTTAGAACCATCTCGGCATGGAGACTGAAGTCCCCCAGGACCAACATCCAAGGAATCTTCAAAACCAGGTCCGAGACGATCTCCGTCAGCTCAGGCAGGGAGTCTGTTGGGCAGAAGGGTGCATGGTACACCAACAGAATCCCCAATCTGTCTCGGTCTCCCAACACCAAGTGGAGGCACTCCAGCCCCGGTCTCGAGAAGATGGCAGTGTGCAGTTGAAATGGACTCAGTCTACAAAACCTTTACAAATGTCTAAGCAGAGGGGGCATTTGTATTGGATCTTTAGATTGCAGTGCTACGTTCTAGATCCAGCGAGCTACAATTCTGGAGGACATCAGGAAGGCTGCTAGGCTCATCTGAGTTCCATTCCAGGGTGTGCTTGTCATTCAGCTTCACACACACGGGGGGGGGGGGGCAGTCTTGCAAGGATGAGTCCTAACTACCCATTCTTAAAAAAGGATGAACTTTATGCAGTGAAAATCAGTGTTATAAATTATTGCAAATTGCCCAATCTAATAATATTCAACTTTACAGCACACATGAGAGTTTCTTGTTAAGACTATCTCACTTCTAATGAAACTTCAATGAACTAATGTTCTAATTACTTGTGCAATATTTCATTGGAAGCAGATTGTTACAGACCTTAGTACCCAAGTTCTGTGGGTTCTCAATCTATTAGCAGTCACTCTTGAAATGGCTACATGTCATTGCAATCCCAGTTCATTCAGATATTAGAAGTCCAGTGATTTGTTGAGATTGTATAGTATCTTCTTGATACAAAGGAACACTGACCACTTTCTTCTCTCATATTTTTATTTATTCATTTATTTAAAGTTTTTATAGCCTGTCAATTCATTACAAAATCTCAATATGGTTTAAACAAAGAAAAAAAAATTAAACACAATTAATAAAATGATAAAACAATTAAGAACTCCTAAGTGTTAGTTCTTGATGCAACTAATTAACTTTCCCAGTTTATTAATTACAAAACTTGGAAAATAAAGAGGTTTCGGCCTGGTGCCGGAACTAATAAAGCGTTGGTACCAGGCACACCTTTTGGGGGAGAATGTTCCATAACTGGGGCAATACTGCAGAAAAGGCCCTCCTCCTTGTGACTGCCCCCCTCCTCTCTTTAAAGAGGGTTCCTGGAGGAGGATCTCTGCTGATGATCTTAGCACCTGGGCAGGCTCATACGGAAGGAGAGGTTCCCTTAGATATTCTTCAGTAAAACAACAGCAGTATGTTTTCTAAGTTCCCCAGGCATATTGCAACCACCATGAAGGCTCTGTGCTACCTCCAGGGACAGAAACAGTGTGCCCATGCATGGCATTTGCAGAGGGACTTGTTGGGGAGGGTGCTGTTGTGCTCATGTCCTGCTGGTGAAATCCCTTGGACCGCTGGATCAGTTTGGACTAATACTGGGCAAGCAAGAGTCTGATCCAGCAAGACAACCCTGTCCTTATGGTCTTAACTTGCCATGAGTTACTTTCCATGCTTCTGCACCTGATTCCAGCATTTATTGATTACAGCTCCCTATTTTTATTGCATGCACATCTGTGCTTATCGGAACTGAAAACTGAAAATAAATAGTCTCATCCTGGTCTTTAATTAAATATCATCCACTATCATCCACTAATTTCTTATCCCAGTCAGGTCCAAATTCCTGGTTCTCTCCCTCTTAAAGTTTTATCCCAAAGCCAAATAAAGTTTTTATCCAGTTTCCCTGTCTGCTCAGTATCCACTCCTGCTGCGGTCCATGCATCCAAGCACAAACCTTCTGGAACTAGCGTTCCCATCAGCCTCTCTCAGCTCTGTAGGAACTTTGGGCTCTCCTGGTGTTCTCCTGTACAAGGAACTAGACTTAATGAATGTGTCCTTTGGCTTTTCCACAGCTGCCCCACAGCTGCTTGCTAACTGAAGGGATATTTTCAGCAAGATGACAACCTATCCTTTCAACTCTTCCCCCACCCCACAAGGAGAATGTGGTCTTTCTATGGGGGAATACTTGACTCTCTTCCAAGTTCTAGCCTCAATAATGCTTTCTTGATGGTGGGGGTTTTGTAAGAGTTATTCTCTGTGTTTCTCTTATTTGATTTTATATGGTCCCATCGTCATACTGTTCTTCTAATCTGCACATTCTAGGGAAAATTCTAGACATGGTTTTTAAGAAGCATCTCTCTCTCTCTTTCTCCCTCTCTGCCAGAACCATCCTTATCTGAATAGGTTTGGAATTAACTTCACCTTTACTCACCTCCATCTCTCTAATCTAATCTGTCTGTTCTTCTGATATTTCCTTCCCTAAGAGCTTCTTTTCCCTTCTGCAAAAATATAATAGCTCCAACCACCTGAAATCTTTGCTTGCTGTTCTAAAGCACTAGCATGGCTAGAAAAATCAGTGGAATCCTTCTCCCAGTGGCAGAGATTTCCATGTTATGCACACTCTCTCAGATCACTCTGGGATTAATTAACATTCAAAAGTTTCAAGTAATGGGCACAAGATTGCTGTACTTCCCTCTGCAATGCCATTGGCCACAGCAGTGCATGGCATGATTACCCAATCCTAGCCACAATTAACCATATACTAATAAGAACTGGGCTTGACTAGTGAAATACAATTCTGTATTGGGCTACCCTATAAGATACCTTAGAAATAGTGATTGGTTGGAAAGGCACCAGTATGGCTTGCACCAATGTTTAAATCACCCGACTGATAGTACAGCAACATCTTCAGGTCCGAGCGTAGTTCTTGTTAGCTTTTAAAGTAGGATGTCAATGTTAGTCCAGCCCAAGAGTCAAATTCAATTTCGGAAAAGCTTTCAAGGGCTGCAATCCTGACTACTATGACCTTCAACTACTCCCTTGCTTGACATATCTCAGTGCCTGACCATTTGTCTATATACTGATTTGCCTCCTAATTTCTCCTGAATCTATCCAAGCCAAAAGGGGACAAGGACAGGGCAAACTGCACAAAAGCAGGGAAAGTTCAAAATGATTAGCGTTCAGAGGAGGGTGCCACATGGCCTGATTGAGCCCATGGATCAGAGGTTCAGCAGACTTGCTTAAAAGCAGGGTGAGCAACTTTGGGGGTTCTAAGGACCATTTTCACACCCTAGTTCCCTTGTAATCCAGACACTGGGGTGTATTTCATCACCACCACCACAAATGCAGGTCAAATTTAGCTTAAGCTGTACAGGGAGGACAGTGGGGGCCACGTACATCTTGTGGTCTCTGATACCCACACTTGCTTTAAAACCTTCTATGGCTAGAGGCTGAAGTATCTCAAGAATGACCTACACCTCAAGATTAGTTGGCAAATTTTTTCTCTGGTGTGATAGGAGTGAAGACTTTTCCAGTTTTTGTCTGTTCTTTCACGCAGATAGAGAAAAAGGATTCCTTCTCTCTCCCATCACCCCCCTTGCACTATCTGAGCATCTTTTATATCCCCTCCACTACCTGACGTTTGAACAGCCACTGACAAGGAAGACCTGCTCACCCCTGCTCCCCTAAGCCATACAAGCCTTTGAGCTTGAAGAGTCTCTTTCACCTACCCACCCGTGGTTGGCCCAATCACCCATGAGCTGATACACTGAC